>NC_030424.2:27537500-27837500 GCF_001660625.3 Ictalurus punctatus
AAGTAATTGATAAGACGTTTTCCTAACACCTGCAAGCCAGTGGCCTGGTCGAGAGGTTCAACCTGACACTCAAGAGTATGCTGCAATGGGTGGTAGATAAGGAGGGAATGAACTGGGACCTCCTCCTGCCCTACCTCCTGTTCACCATATGTGAAACATCCCAGGTTAGTAAGACACTGCAGGATGGCATCATTGAAGAATCTGCCAACCCCCGGTCCAGCCCTATCCTGGTGGTCCTGAAACCTGATGGAGTCTCAGGCTGTGTAATGACTTCCAGAAGCTGAGCCAGGTCTCGGACTTCGACAGTTACGCCCTCCCCCGGGTGGATCGCCCGCTTCATTTCCAACCTGGACCATATTAAAGGGTACTGGCAGGTAGTCTTAGGCCCAGACGCCAAGCCCAAAACAGCATTTAGCACTTCCAGTGGCCACAATACTCGGTTCTTCCCTTTGGGCTAGCCTTTTCCAACTTTCCAGCGTCTCATGGATGCCGTCCTACGTCCCGAATGATTTAATTTTCAATTCAATTCAATTTTATTGTATAGCGCTTTTTACAATAGACATTGCCTCAAAGCAGCAGCTTGACATTGACAGTTCATGCCTACCTGGATGACATCTTAATCCACTCCACCACATGGTTGGACCACGTACACCACCTCAGGGAGGTCCTGGAGGAGTTCCATAAGGCCAGGCTAATGGCCAACCTAAGAAAGTGTCATCTGGGGCTGGCAGAGGCACAGCACCTTGTGTATCACATCAGCTGAGGTCTACTAATTACTCACCGCTGACTGCCTGTGCCCCTACACCTGGCTGACAGCAGCTCATCTCCTTAGTGCATCAGTGCAGTCCACGACCCAGAAAGCCAGTCATTATCACTCTGCACCATTCCACCACTCCTGCACTGTTCAAGAATAATAGAAGCACCCCGGTTTGCACTCATCCTGCCTCTCCTGTGCCTGTGTTCTGCCTGTGACAGCTGTGAGTTACTACACATCTTCAAAAACAATCGAACATCAGGCTCATCGTGCTAGTAAGAAGCAAGGACCATAACATAAATCAAAGAGACCTGATCCCAGATTTGTCATTTTGTGCAAATGTATTGAAAAATATAGAAAAAGAAGCTTGCTGTGAGAGAATTAGCATCCTTCCTTTTTCCATATGTAACCAAATACAAGAGGAAAAGTTGTGCTCCCTAAAGATAAGGCACAGTGTCCAGGCAGAAACAGATTTTTGCACATTTGTACCTGTGTACATTTCTGTTTTTGGCTATATCTGTATCTATATGTAGTCTTAAGATTATAAGCTTATGTTCAGTCAAAGTTAGTATATACCTACAAATCAAAGGAACTAGTATAAATCTGCATTATGCGATGTCCAAAGGCTAGCATAGAACTTACATCAGCAAAAAGTACAAAACTAGCATAAGGCTGGAATATAACAAAATGGGTGTAGGTAGTGCAAATGCCACCGTGGTTGCTGGTAGTCTCCCATTTATATACTTTCACTGCAATCTGCAGAATCTGGTTCTCTTCTGTGATATTCTAAACAAGTAGTAGAGAGAAAGGAAGGGCAAGAGAGAGAGAGAGAGAGAGAGAGAGAGAGAGAGAGAGAGAGAGAGAGAGAGAGAGAGAGAGAGAGACTTTGTCGTTTCCACTTTTGTGTTAAGCTCTAGTAGTTGTTTGAGTTTGTTTCTTCTTGTGCTGGATTCAGATTTGTTTGAATATTTGTTCAGACATGCTAGGTTAGCAGACGGGTGTTTATTGTTTATTAGACAGGACAGTCTGGTCTAGTTATTTTCTTTCTTTCCCCTTTAGACTAAGACTAGCCTATTTTTATTTGTTCTTATTTTCCCTTTGGCTCTGACCCAGTTTGTTTTCCCTCAGCACAGTCATCTATGGTGTCCATCTCTATCTCTTCTTATCCTTGTATCTAGTACATATAATGTAGAATGTCTCTGCATGTTCTCTGCTTCCTTACACTAAGTCAGTCCTACTTCATCACTACTGGTACTGCTCTCCCTCCCGAGAATATACCTTTGGAGTGGAATTGTCATTTGTACCATTGCTAAATAAAGGTTACTATAACAGGTCAGAATTGTGATGGTAAAAAACCTGAGCCAGCAATAACAATCACATCTCTATGTGACGTGAGCATGCCAGACAGACTTAGCCGTTGTAGATTTTCATACAAGAAAATCACTCACTTCAGATTGCTGAGTTTATTTCTAATAAAATAATGATTCAGTACAGCTAATTAAGCAGCAGTGGTGAAAGTAGAAGGAAGCAGTGTACCATTCAAAACAAGGCTTAAATAAACCACTTATCTCTTGGGAGCATAGTTATGTAGTAATTACAGCAAATTAGTGTTCTGTAGACTGAACAAGCACAATTTGCTTTTGTTAATTACATACAGAGTAAACCCTGCAGTGCCCCGAAAGGTAATTCGCCCCAGGCCTAGAGCTGTGTTTTTCTAACTGAATCTGCCTCCTTTAATACAGTGTTTTGCATAAGTATTCACAACCCTTGAAATTTTCCACATTGTGTCGTGTACGTCTGAAACTGGGATTTACAGAATGTGTAGTTTGGTGGAAATTCACCTATAAAATGAGAAATCAATACCAACAATGTGCTCAACTAATTATTTTACTCAATCAGCAATTCCTCACGAGGCGGCGTAGCTGCTCTTACCTTACCAGCTGTATGTTACCTCAGAGTGCTATGGCTGTTGAGACAGAAAACTGAAGTATATAAGGTTACATTAAATTGAATTATTCATTTTTTATTATTCTGATTCACTTAGTAATGGATAAATAAATCAACATCCTATTGGATGACAGAATAGACAGATTATCATATTTTACATAATTGCCACCTTCTATCTTCCTCATTATCATCTTCTTCCCATTACAGATTCCCATCTTATCTCATCCACTAATTCTTGGTATATACACTACAGTCCCCTCCGAAACTATGGTAATGGGAAGGGAAATGTATTTGTTTTTGCTGTAAAAGGTGGGAACAAAAGTATAGGAACAGATACTCTTGATGTAAATAACACTTTATATTTGGTCACATATCCCTTGCTTGCAATAACTGCATTAAACCTGTTACTCACTGACATCACCAAATTGTCGGTTTCTTCTTTTGTGATGCTTTTCCAGGCTTTGACCACATCCTCTTTCTGTTGTTGTTTGTTTCATGGGGGTCTCTCCCTTCAGTCTGCTCTTGAGGTGAAATGCTGAGTTTGTTGAGGCGGCAGTGTGTTTTGGTCTTGCTGCATGATAAAGTTCCTCCCGAATAATTTGGACGCATTTCTCTATAAATCAGTAGACAAAATGTTCCTGTAAACTTATGAATTCGTTCTGCTGCTACCATCATGAGTTCCATCATCAATAAAAATTTGTGAGAATGTTCCAGAAGCAGCCATGCAAGCCCAAGCCATGACACTACCTCCATCATGTTTCACAGATGAGCTTGTATGTTTTAGGTCATGCACAGATCCATTCTTTCTCCACATTTCAGCCATTCCATCACTAGGTAGAGGATAATCTTGGTTCCAGAACTTTTGTGGTGCATCTCTGTATTTCTGGTCTTGATGAGTCATTTGCATCTTATGATATGGCCTCTATAATTCTGCTCTTGAAGTCTTCTTCAAACTGTGGATTGTGATACCTTCACCCCTGCCCTGTGGACGTTGTTGTTGATGGCACTGACTGTTGTTTTGAGGTTTTTCTTCACAGCTCTCACAATGCTTCTATCATCAGCTGTTGTTTTACTTGGATGACCCATTCAGTGTCTGTTGCTCAGTACACCAGTAGTTTCTTTGTTTTTCAAGACATTCCAAATTGTTGTATTGGTAATGCCCAATGTTTCTGCAATGGCTCTGATTGATTTTCCCTCTTTTATCGGCTTCAAAATGGCTTGCTTTTCACCCATAGAGAGCTCTCTGATCTTCATGTTGGTTTATCCTTTTTAACAACAAATGCACTCTGAAATGCAGGTGAAACTGAAGGCTAAAACCAAGAGTAGATGTTGAGATCTAGTTACTGTTTCAATCAATCTAACAGGACACACCTGGGCAACAAGAAACACCTGCCAGTCACGTGTTCCTATATTTTTACTCACCTACACATTGGGTGGTATGATACAAGTCATCTTAGCAGTCCAACAAAGCACTTTACATTGTTTCTCTTTCACCCATTCACACACACATGCAAGGACACTTTGGCATGTGGAGCAGCCAGGGATCAAACCTTCAACCCTGCGATTAGTGTACAACCTGATGTACCACCTGAGCCACAGCCGCCCAAGGTGTGCTATCTTCTATGTCATTTGACATATCTACATTTAAACACCAGAAAATAAAAGCTGTAATTCTAAACTCTCTTCTCCTATTCACCTTTTGATCTCAAACCCAAATGTCTCTGGTCTACAGCAGAAAAAACCTGAATTGGCCTTGCCGTTCCAATAGTTTCACAGGGGACTAAATGTTCTCATGGTCATAAAAATGCATGCCACAGCACTTTTACGACCTCTTGCCCTTGTCTGTTTGGGCTGAGTCTCCAAAAAGGAAAGTAACCCTCTAAACAATCAATACTGTTCTTCCAAAAAATATATTAAAGATCTCAGAGTTGAACTGCTATGTTCACAGAACAGTTAGTAATCTTAATTTTCTGCATATTACATTCATGACATATAATCTCAATTAAGTCCATTTCAGTTTCAGGATGTAACACAAAATATGGCAAAGCTCAACAGGGATGGGAGTGAATACTTATGCAAGACACCACATATAATCACCTCTCTCTCACTCTCTCCCTGTTTGAGTTACTCTCTCCAGCCATCTGCCTGTGTGTCTCAGTCATTCCCAGACTCTCCATTTCAAGTGGTGCTTAATTGGCTTCACTGCTGGTCACACTGTTGATTAATCAGATTATGAGCAATTAGAAAAAAGAATGAGTTCAATAAGAAGATTATCACACATCAAGTAGGTTTGTTGAATAACATGGGGCAGATAAACCGATAGGGCAGAGCGAAAAAGTCACATAATGGAGGCTGAGATGGGAGAAAGTGCAAGTAAGGCAATTTAATGAGAAGACAAATCCACAGGGTTAGGCAGAACCATCTATAATCATAGACAGGAAAGGGTCAAACGATCCAAACTAAGCAAGGTAGAGAATCAAAGTCAAGGGAATGAATAATTAATAAGTGAGTGAGTGAGTGAGTGAGTGAGTGAATGAATGAATGAATAAATAAATGAATGAATGAATGAATGAATGAATGAATGAAAACCCAGCACAACAACACGAGGTACAAGCTTGGTAACCACCAGAGCCAAGTCAAGTGACCGTAATATTGTCCAATGGTTGTGTGTGTGAGAGTCTCTTAAGTAGTGTGTTGTGATAGAGAACAGGTGTGTGTGATTAGTCATCAGGAGAAGGTGACATGTCTGCGTGTTCCATTGGGAGATAATTGTCGGCCATGTTTGTAGTTCGTGGTGCGTTCTGGGAAATGGAGTTGCTGGTTTGCCGTGACATGACAAAAAACAGGAAGCCGTAATTCTGATAAATGGGCAAAACTAATCAGAGACAATAATCAGTAAACGATTAAGAAAAGATCAACTGGGAAATCAAGGAACATGAGAGAAACACTTATGAGGTTGTCTGTGTGTGAGGAATTTTACCCCTTGATGCCCGCAGTGCCATTTAAAAAAATATGAAAAAAAAATTAGCATATTTTTTCTTTGTAAAGGCTTGTGTCACAAAGACCATTTTCAAGCATGTATTGTGCTTTTCTTTCTGTCCGGTCATTCAGTGCGTTTACATGGACAACAATAATCCACTATTAATCCGATTAAGACAATACTGTGATTAAGAAACTAGCATGTAAACAGCCATTTTTAATTACCTTAATCTGATTAAGGTCATACTCGAAGTAAACACTAATCGAATTAAGACGTGTTGAGTATTCCTGTTTTAGTTGCATTATCGACGTGTATTAAAGATATGTAAACACCTTAATCACATTATTAACGTCTTGTGAGAGTTTTCACCGCATTTTGCGACAGGACACGATCACACACGGCAGTGCTCACTTCATTTTACGGCAAACAAGAGAGTACGGCTGCGTCCCAAACCGCATACTTGCCTACTATAGGCCTGTAGTGGGGAAAAACACATGTATCTCGGCTACTATATAGACGGTAAGTACGCGGTTTGGGATGCAGCCCATAGCTTCAAGCAGTTGTCTATTAACGCGTACAAATAATTAACTGCACTTGAAGCTTTCGTAAAAATTTTTTTTTATAAAAACACCCAAAACTGTATACGATACCATAAGAAAGACGAACTGTATGTTGATACGTGAAATTCTGGAGGGACGTTGGACGGCGTGGCGTGGTAACGTAAGGACGCGGGCTGTTAATCTAATAATGTTCTATAACACGTAAAACGGGAACATGAAAGGAGTATTCTAAAAGCGACCCATGTAAACACCTTAATCACATTATTATCTTACTCAGAGTAAGGTCGATAATTAGATTACTGCTGTCCATGTAAACGTAGTCAGTGTCGTGTTACCTGATTGTGCCCACCTGTTTCGTGTTAAGCCTTAATTAGTTTGTCTCTGTATACCCTGCATTTTCATTGTGACATCTTATCATACACCTATACACCTTTCCAATACACCACGTTTTCCCATGTTCAGCTGTTCTTTGTTTCCAATTCCTGTTTTTCTCTCCCACCTGTATCCCTGATTCTGATTTAGGGTTTATCCTAGTTTAATGCTGTCTGCCTATATTCTAAGCACCGCTATGAACAATGGTCATGATTCCTGGATTATCCTTAATAAAAGCACGCTGACTTCAAAGGCTCTGACTGTTAATATGCATTTCCTTGAAGGTTTTGGTGGTCAAATTGTTAGATACCTGCAGATACCTGTTCACTTTGTGTATAGCTCACCCTGCAGGTTTTCTTTTTTACTGACTTATAGATTCACACGTGGGCGTCGAGTCCTGCGGGGTGTCCCACGGCAAGTTTCCACACAGTCTTCTGTCTATTCAACGCAAACACAAGATAAGAAATGCACTGAGAGAATTATGTACCTGCATTAAACATAGATACCGCACAGTCTAAAACAGCATAAGAATGCGTGTGATGTGATGCAGTGCCATGACACCAGAGATTTAAAAGGAAGTAAAATGCTGTTGCTGTTTTCACCTATAGAGCCTTTGCCAAGAGTTAAATAACGGCTTTCACGTCGAGAAATAGCTTTATCAGTGTAGCTCATGTATTGAAGTGTGTGTGTGTGTGTGTGTGTGTGTGTGTGTGTGTGTGTGTGTGTGTGTGTGTTTGCAAAACCCCTGGTCTGAAAGCTCTGTTCCTTCTCCATGTCCAACAGCGATGTCGAAAACAAGGCAGGATTATTGATCTGTCCGTGTTAGCACACAGGCTATGACCTTGCAATGTTGCAGTGGAAAGTGTAGGAGTGTTCCAAGCACAAGTGCTCTTTTACTGCGTCGCAGGTGGGAGGAACACACATAGGTTTTCACGTACCTACCAAAGAGAAAGATAATAATAAAACATTACATAAACCATAGCCAAAAAACAAACTGGTGGAAAATGTATTTAAATGTATAGTATTGCAGGAACGACATTGACAATTAAAAGTCACGAAGCCTTCGGCTGAGGCTCAAGATAAACTATTTGCAAGATAGCTACAAAAACATTTGACACTACACAAGCTCTGTAATAAGAACTTAAGTTCATTGGTCAACATAGAGATGTGCTTTGAGACAGGAATAAAAAAAATATATAAGGAACAGGGATTTTTTTTTCTTCTCTTGTGTGTGGTCAGATGTGACGTTTGTGGGAGATATTCCGGGTACGATTCAGGAAAACACCATTTCACGTCTTATTTTTTTTTCATGCATCAGAGAAGGAATGCTGACTTACAGTTCATAGCAGCCACTGCACCTCACTACATCACAGTCACATGACCACCTCTGAGAACATCACTCAGCTATATATCTTGTCTGTATTGGACCACAGCGCATGTTGAGTCAAATAACGTTTATTATGCCACAGCGCTGTTGAGTTCTCAACACTGATCAGTCGATTCATTTTCTGTAACAGCAACTAAATGAACGCACTCGTTCTTATACTGTATGTTAGCATCTCTATAGGACGAGTCACTCTACAGTACATTCTATTCAATTCAGTTTTATTCCCATCGTGCTTTTAAAAATGGACCGAAATCAATTCCAATCTTACATTTTAAATGTATTCATCCCTAACGAGCAAGACAGAGGTGACATCATAATAAACAGATAAATAAATGTGTTATCCATTTCATCATTGACTTGGTGATTTTTATCGTGAGGAAATGTTTATTTGACAATTTTGGAAGGAGTATCTCCAGTTTCAAATTTTCCGGCACAGGAGAAACTTCAAAACAAACGACTTTCCATGTTCTGTATAACACGACAAGCTGCACTTCTGTCTAATTAACTTCGAGTGTTTAGAGAAAAGAAAAAAGAAGCTTGTTTACCGCTGTTGTAACAAGTGATAGCAGTTAACTCGTCTCATGGATGTTCTAAATGGATAATAAAAAAAAAACGTGTCTGATACGCCTTACTTAGCATGATGAAATGAGTTTTCAATTCCAGTAATATAGCACGTAGTCACCGTTTAAACACATTCAGCGTGAAAATGAAGTCGCGAGATAGACGGCAACGACTCTGTATTACACAGACAACATCCAAAGATTGGGTTAGCACCTGGTTCTGTGCTGCAGAGTAACACTTGCACTGTGTACATTGAACAATGTGTTTGTTCACTCTCTGCAGATTTACTTGAGCAACCTTCCACCAGGAGTGGATTGAGAATTCAGCTCAGCTAGACGTCGTGTGTGAATGTGAACAGAATTCGAAACAGAGCACCATGCTGCAGCACAGATGTACAGCAAGAGTACCGAAAGTCCTTAGAGCGTTTACTGTATTGTCTTCACTCGGTTAGCGTGTGCATGTAGAGGAGCAAAGCCGAAATGTTTCAGGTCTCAAGACGTCAAACCGAGCTAATTATGCACCAATTTTTCATTCCTCTCATACCAGAGCAATGTGCCAACGGTGACATTTATATTAATTAAAGAACGACCCTTCATACTTTTTATCTGGTTATGGTTATGTTAAATGCTGTAGAACGCGCACAAAACAAGTTCTACATTTTTATCACCGCACATTTGTTCACTCACTTTCTCTTGACGTTAAGAAGACAGAAAATGCGGCTTGACATGTTACCAAGAAATCATAAAACCACACTGACCTTTATAAAACACTGACACAGGAGACTCCTTCAGTGCTGTTATAGGAAATTAATAAACACTTTCTGAGCAATGAGGTTTGAGAATTTGAGAAAACACTGCTGTGGGATAGTCTGGGTTTTTTTTTTCTTTCATTTTTTTAACACAGCACTTATTATATTGAGTTTAAAATATGAAGGGGCTTTATGAAATAATAAAAGTTTTAAAAGAAGTATTTATGGTGAACCAGTCTCATGGAAGAAAATAACTCAATGTGTTTAAATTAAGGAAACAATTTCCTCTTTAGTAAAATATCTCAAGTTCCACAGACGTAAACAGGTTTATGTTGAGGTCATTAAATACGAATACATACATTTAAAAACTTAATTTATTGTAGTAACGTGGACATTATATCCATTTGTAAAAGCTACAGTACATGTTTTACTTCAGTCGAAATTCTGCTCTTAATTTAAATATGACAATCCATGAATATTTTTTTTTTAAGTGTATATGATTAATGGATTTAATAGAATTCTGAGAAACAGCCTTCATTTTTCACCTACTACACATTAAAGCACAGAGAAATTCTTTTCTTTACATATCCCAGCTTGTTAGGAAGTTGAGGTCAGACATGATACAGCAGCCCTGGAGCAGAGAGGATTAAGGGCCTTGCTCAATGCCCCAACCATGGCAGCTTGGTGGTGCTGGGGCTTGAACCCACAGACTTCAGATTAGCAATCCAGAGCCTTAACCGTTGAGCCATTAGTTCCCTAAGAAAGCTGTGAAATACAGCAAATCATGTATCAAATATTCATACATTTAAAATTGTAATAATATTATCTGGAACACTGTAACAGAGCTGCAACTCAGGACTAAAGATAGGCCTAGGACTGGCTAAACAAAGTGCCCAGGATCTGCAAAACAAAGTGCTCGACAATTGGCTAAACAAAGTGCTCGGGACTGACTAAACAAATGTACGGGATTGACTAAAAGAAATGGACGGGATTGGCTAAAGAATGTGTACGGGATCCACAAAGCAAAATGCTCAGGGTAGGCTAGGCGAAGTGCTCAGGGTCTGCAAAAGAAAATGCTTTGGATCGGCTAAACAAAGTGCTCAGGATTGGCTGCAGAATGTGTTCAGGATTGGTTAAACAAAGTGCTCAGGATCTACAAAACAAAGTGCTCAGGGTCGGCTAAACAAAGTGCTCAGGATCTACAAAACAAAGTGCTCAGGGTCGGCTAAACAAAGTGCTCAGGATCTACAAAACAAAGCGCTCAGGGTCGGCTAAACAAAGTGCTCAGGATCTACAAAACAAAGTGCTCAGGGTCGGCTAAACAAAGCGGCCAGGATCTACAAAACAAAGTGCTCAGGGTCGGCTAAACAAAGTGCTCAGGATCTACAAAACAAAGCGCTCAGAGTCGGCTAAACAAAGTGCTCAGGATCTACAAAACAAAGCGCTCAGAGTCGGCTAAACAAAGTGCTCAGGATCTACAAAACAAAGTGCTCAGGGTTGGCTAAACAAAGTGCTCAGGATCTACAAAAAAAAGCGCTCAGGGTCGGCTAAACAAAGCGGCCAGGATCAGCTAAACAAAATGCTCTGGATCAGCTGAAGACAGCTGAAGGATAAACAAAGCGCTTGGGATCGGCTATACATCTTAAACAGGATGTTGTAGAGGAAGTCAGTAAGACTGGACTAATATACTCCTGTTTTATGTGTAACTATATACAGTTATAAAAATGTTTCTTACAAATTTGGTGTATTCTACATCACGCTGTAAAAGCTACATGAATAACTAAGCTCATGGTGAGTTTTAGTCATCATAGCTATTGTAAATAAAATCAGCTCGGAATGCCACAAAAAATAATTATTAAAAATAATAAAGCATATTATTGCTGTTGATATTTTTCCTATAAATAACTTTTTGTGGACAAAAAATGTTTTATTGCATTACTGGCGCACCAGCACTGCAGACGGAGAGACAGATTCAGTGCTGGACTCCAGACAGAAACCATCGATCTGTTAGACCATGAAGTGCCGCTCTCACAGGTCTGTGGTTCAGAAGCCACACATTTGCAGCTTCTCAAACAGAACAGAGATGGTGTGTGTGTGTGTGTGAGAGAGAGAGAGAGAGAGAGAGAGTGTACCCTGTTTTATTTAACGTTTCATTTAACCAGGCAGATCACTAAGAACTAATTTTTATTTACAATTGTGGCAAAGAAACACAAAGTAGAAGCAGAGGTGAGAATAACAGATGATAAAAAAGGCACATAGAGACATATGCATAAAAAAATTGTGCTTATTTACAGAAAAACAGGTATTTGTTTCAGTAAAAATGTCAAATAAAATTAAATTAAAAACAGAATAAAAACAGGAAATATTAATGAAAAGAATATCATACTTTTTATCCATTTACAACTACATTTAATGTTAATCTTCATAAAATTAAAAAAAAAATGTCACTATTTGACAGATGAGTCCTTGCTACCCCATTGAGCTCCATAATAGCTCTCATTTCACCTAGTGGTCACAATGGGAACTTCAAGTGCTATCAGAGGCCCACCGAGGTAGAACTCGTACTGCCCTATGCTCAGGGGAGGAGCAGCAGAGCGAACAGTTAATGGCAGAGTAAAGTGCTAGTTTTAAACACACTACGCAACCACCAAGATCTTGTTTTATATTTTAATTAAATCTATTCTATATCCATGTATCCATTTTTGTACCGCTTATCCTACACAGGGTCACGAGGAGCCTGGAGTCTATCTCAGGGGACTCAGGGCACAAGGCGGGGGTCACCCCGGGCAGGGTTCCAACCCATCTCACACCCATTCACACACTATGGACAAATCAGCCTACAACGCATGTCTTTGGAAGTGCGAGGTAATGCTAACCATGCTCACATGCTAACCACTGAGCCACCATGCTCCCCATCTACTCTATATATTAAACCTATATATTCTAAGATATATTGCAAAGATTCTGAAAGTGAAAGAGGGATTACGGAGTGGATAATGTCCTTAACATCAGAAATGAGTGCGCACCACAGTGACCTTGATTCTACAAGGTTTGAAGCCCTGCGAATTGCGGGTAGCTGCCAAAGGTATATTTTTAACAACTCTCTTCCTGCACTCTTGCACTATGAGAGGAGGGGGTCCTCAGGCAACAACAAAAAGCGCCATTGTGACTGTATATGTGGCAGAAAGCACACAGACACATAGATACACCCAATTTTAGGAATGTCTACATAGAACACAATGTGTCAGTACTGCCCCGGGCCTGTTTCTGTCTTACGCAACTCTCTCTCTACTTCCTGTGCAGGGGCTGCTGCTGCATGCACATGACTAACTCCCTGTTACTTTAAAATAATTACTCAGTTAGTATGCACCTTTATGCGTAGGCTCAGACCTTTAGATGTTATGGTTTAAGCTGCATGTTAGATTCAGGAATACTTCAACACTCAGGAATATTTTATGGATTATTACGTTACATAGCAACGCATCCTGTAATGATCACCGTTTCTTTAAACAGAACAGATATTCAATGACTAATAAACATGACTTAGTTTCACCCTATTCAGCTCGTGATCTCATTAACCATTTCCAGCCTTTTCACACGCCCACACTTATACAACACACATACACACATTTTTCCTTAAGCAGTAGCTTTGCTGCCTGACAACTCCAGGTCATTAGTATGTCCCAAATGCTAGAAACCTCTCATGAATCCATTTGAACACAATTTTGTGCTAAATGTTACCTTATACACGACCCTCTGTTGGATGTTTTATAGACTTAGTGGTCATGTTATTGTAGCTAGCAAGTGTTATATAACTTATACCACATATCACAGTGCTGTTAAATTCTGGATTCTGATTGGTCCAAAAGTGTTGATTAATTTTCTATTAGAGCAGCTCAGACAGTACTGCACTCTCCACATAATCTAAGCCTAATAATAAACAGATTCAAAACATGATATTTCTTATTAACTTCCAGAGAGAGAGAAAGACAGAGCACTGTTTATACAGTGGGGGGAAATAAGTATCGAATGCGTCAACATTTTCTTTCAGTAAATATATTTCCAATGATGCGATTCACATGAAGTTTTCACCAGACTTTGGTATTAACTCAAGAATTACACACATATAAAGAAATCCGCAGATATAAAGAAATCCAAACATTAAATCCATAAATGAAGTTGTGTGTAATAAAGAGGAATGACACGGGAAAAAAAGTATTGAACACGCTAACTGAAATATATTTAATACTTAGTGGAGAAGCCTTTGTTTGTGATGACAGCTTCAAGACGCTTCCTGTATGAAGAAATTAATGTATCCGATTCCATCAATATGTTTCGCAACAATTAGGTTGCGAAGGTCTTGGGAGAGCTCTTTGCTTTTACCCATCCTCAGATGTTTCTTGTGTGACACCGTGCACAAATAGGGGGTGTAATTACTTACGGATTTCAGCTGGTTCCTTGCCTTACCTTGTCATGGAGAACTGCTTTTTCTTAGCGTGTTCAATGCTTTTTTCCCGTGTCATTCCACTTTATTACACATAACTTTATTTATGAACTTTAATGTTGAGAGTTCTTTATATTTCCGGTTTTCTTGAGTTAATACTGATGTCTGGTGAAAATTTCATGTGAATCGCATCATTGGAAATAATATTTACTGAAAAATAATTTGACACGTTCAGTACTTATTTCCCCCACTGTAGCACTGAACAAACTTGTTTACTGGGCCTTCCACAATATTAATTGTAACTATAAATGCATAAAAAGTACATGTTGTTCATAATTAAATAAAGCAAAAATAGTGTTCTGTGGTATAAGAGGAATAATATATTTCAGCAGGTGCTGTTATAGAAAAACAGTCAACTTCAGCATGACACCACACCTTTATTGATTGGTTTCTTATAACAGAACACCCCCAAATGTTTTATTCTTTACGTAGAAGAACCGTTTTCTTTTCATTCTAACATTGAATTTCTAATTGTAACTCTTTATTTCCACAATAACTTCAAGGACAATCGTTTTGAAGGTTTCCGAAACTTTCTAACCAACTAAAGCTTGTCCCAGTTTCAACCCTGCTTCAAGAACGTCTGCTGAATTACCAAGCACTTTTCCCCCTCCTTGTACGCTTCCTGGCTTAAACAGATCGAGGGTTGGCCTCTCCGGCTCCCGGAAAAGAAAAGTCACTGGAACGAAGAGTTCATTACAAACTAACTTTGAGGCAAATTGGATTTCGACAGGAGAGCGTTGATACACAGACAGTGTATTAAGTTAGTATGAATTCTCTTGCACGGCTGCTATTTCTCATGCGAACATATCTGTGTGTGCGTTGGTGTTGTGTGTTGTGTGTTCTGTTACCCGCTGAGGTCATCCATATCCCCAGTTGCTCACGGTAGCGCTATTATATTTGAACTGGAGTCTGAGTGGAAGATGTTTGCAAGAGCAAATACAAATGAAATTGAAAAACAGCCACAGTTTCCTGTCTTTCTCCTTCTCTAGCTCAACCTCTTCCGGATTATTCTACGCACCCGTCACTTGTTATTCAGCCATTGTCCAGGTGAAAGAAGGTGTAGTGTGTGAGCCTCATCTGCAGGAGCTCATGTGGTGCATGAGCCTCGTCTGTGATCGATCATGCAGCGTGTACGCCTCCATGTCCAACAAACAACTGATCACAAGTGATTAAAAACGTGTAGTACGAGAAGGCAGATATCATGAGATTGTGAACGATGTTGTGTGTGTGTGTGTGTGTGTGTGTGTGTGTGTGTGTGTGTGTGTGTGTGTGTGTGTGTGTGTGTGTGTGTGTGTGTGTGTGTGTTTGTACAGAGACAGAGGGAGAAAGAGAGAGAAGGTGATCCACGATATCTGTTACAGGTAAAGATCAATGGTGTGTGTGTGAAGGTTTTCTCTGACCCCCTGCTGAACACTGAGTGATACAGAAAAACACACACACCTACACACACACACACACACACACACACACACACACACACACACACACACACACACATATGTACTATATTTATGTACTAGGGCTATCAATTGCTTACAAAACAGCATTTGTTTTTATTCATAGTAAAAACTATATTTAAAAACTATTACAATTGTTAGTAAAAAACGTTTTTCACTAAATATATTGAGGGCTAATAATTAATAAACTAATAGTGATAATAATCGACTGTCAGGCGGAATTTTCATCTGCAGTCCCTGGCCAGATGTTAATCGCCACCTATTCATCATTTAGACTGTTTAAATAAACTAGCTAAATTGAATAACTGACTAAATAAACAAAATAAACGAGCTCATTAGTATCTCTACGTCCTGTGACAGGGTGTCTGTTTCCTTCACAGCGACTTTCCACAACGCTTTATTGTTTTTCTTTTGCTGGGTGTTGTCTAGACCGTTCGTCTGCTCCTGCACACGACAAGCATGTGTGGGATTGCAAGACATGTCTCCACATTTACACAAGATTCATCGGTTGCGTTCTTATAACAGAAAATCCCCAGAATGTTTTATTTTTTACTTAGAAGAACCGTTTTCTTTTCATTCTAACATTGAATTTCAAATTGTAACTCTTTTTTTTTTTCTTTTTCCTCACAATAACTCCAAGGACAATCTTTTTTGAAGGTTTCTGGAACTTTCTAACTAACTACCTCATCATTTTAATAAAAAATAAAAACCAAAAAACACTTTTCTTGCTGGTTTGACATCTCTGACAAGCGGTCACTAAAAATCTTTTGCAAACTGACAGGCTCCTGATGAGACACACTGAATTACAGTCAGTGGAGAACTGCTGCATGCACCGATATTCCAGTTCAAAAAGCTCGGAGATTAGATGGTCCATTTCTTTTAGCCTTCAGTGAGATGGGAATGTAGAGACAGTTAGGAAGATGGTATTATATTGAGAATATAATAGGATATCGGGGTGTGTTTTAATCCGCAAGATGTTACACCCTATATAAGGATGGAAATAAATGTTTTATTTAAGCAGTATCATGATCGCCAAACCGTATGAAATCACACAAGGGAGACCAATTTTGTGTGAGATTTCAGTCTATGCATAAAAAAATGGATAGGAATGATAATGTTGTTATTATAATTGTTAAGATTATTGTTGGTGCTATTATTGCTTGAAATATTTTCATTGCATATTAGTATAATATGATTATTGTTGTTGCTGTCAGTTATTATAAATGCCACTGTTGTCGTTCTTGTCAGTGTTGCTGTTGTTGTTGTTGTTCTTGTGAGTGTTGTTGTTTTTGTCAGTGTTGTTGCTGTTGTTGTTGTTCTTGTCAGTGTTGCTGTTGTTGCTGTTCTTGTCAGTGTTGTTGTTATTGTTGGCGTTGTTCTTGTCAGTGTTGCTGTTGTTGATGTTGTCGTTGTTCTTGTCAGTATTGTTGTTGTTGTTGCCGTCGTCATTCTTGTCAGTGTTACTGTTGTTGTTGTCATTCTTGTCAGTGTTGCTGTTGTTGTTGTCGTTCTTGTCAGTGTTGTTGTTTTTGTCAGTGTTGTTGTTGCTGTTCTTGTCAGTGTTGCTGTTGTTGTTGTCGTTCTTGTCAGTGTTGCTGTTGTTGTTATTGTTAGTGTTATTGTTGTTCTTGTCACTGTTGTTGTTGTTGTTGCTGTTCTTGTCAGTGTTGCTGTTGTTGTTGTCGTTCTTGTCAGTGTTGCTGTTGCTGTTATTGTTAGTGTTATTGTTGTTGTTCTTGTCACTGTTGTTGTTGTTACTGTTCTTGTCAGTGTTGCTGTTGTTGTTGTTGTTGTCATTGTTCTTGTCAGTATTGTTGTTGTTGTTGTTGTTGTTACCGTTGTCAATCTTTTCAGTGTTGCTGTTGTTGTCATTGTTCTTGTCAGTATTGTTGTCGTTGTTGTTGACGTCGCCATTATTGTAAGTGTTGCTGTTGTCATTGTTGACAATGTCATTGTCGTTATTGTTTGTTATAAAATGAATGATATTTTATAACAATCACAATATACAATTATTTTTGTTGTCAATAATATTTATTATGATTATTATTCTTGTTATTATTATTATTATTGTTATTATTATTATTATTATTATTATTATTATTATTATTATTATGTAGTTATGTAATTATTGTTTGCTACATAACAAGGAGGAAATAAATAGTAAAATAAATAAATAAATAAATAAATAAATAAAATCCAAACAAGGCATTCACACAATAAGCTTGTAATAAAGAGAGCAAGAGAGAGTCTTTTAAGTAAGTGAACCGTACTTTTCTTGAGTCGATGTTGTGGAAGTAACAGCTGCATTATTTATTTTACCCATAATAGATAACTCGTGAGAAAGGATGTTTCAAGCATGAGATGTTAAATGAATTCACATGTTAACGTAACAGTAATATGATTTGTGAAGTATTTTACTGAGTATATTTCAAGGTACAGTGGGGTTTGTGATTTCAAGTCCACATACAAAATTCTGGTATACACACACACACACACACACACACAGAGAGAGAGAGAGAGAGAGAGAGAGAGAGAGAGAGAGAGAGAGAGAGAGAGAGAGAGAGAGAGAGAGATCTTTTCTCTACTAGAAGCTCTATAGTAAACATAATAAAAATATCAGGAACATGACAGGACCGAACCACATGGATGAAATTGAAACTGTCGCTTGCTCATCACAGTACTGCTCATATTCAAAGTGACAACTAAATCTCCGGTGATAAACACAGGCAGCACTGTCCTTTATACATGATTTATATTCGTATAGATGTTCTCTTGTCAAATCTCTCTTCTCAAGATATGGCTAAATTTAGGGGCACACACAACCACCTATTACGTAACCTAATGCTTTCATAATGATGAATTAATACATGCAGTAAACACTAGCGCATCAGGAAGGAATTAAGTGTATCCATTAACAACCAACTGAATCATACACTTATACCCTTTCCAGATTTAGTCCCCCCTTTTGCTGCTATAATAAGCACCACTCTTTTGGGAAGGCTTTATACTAGATTTTGGGGCGTGGCTGTGAAGTTTTGTGTTCATTCAGCTAGAAGAGCGTTAATGAGATCAGGCACTGATGTTGCGTGAGGAGGTCTGGGGTGCGGTCGGTGTTCCAGCTCATCCCGAAGGTGTTCAGGGCTCTGTGCAGGACACTCGAGTTCTTGAGTTCTTCTACTGCAACCATGGAGCTCACTTTGTGTACAGGAGCACTGTCATGCTGGGCCTCTTAGTTCCAGTGAAAAGAACTCGTAATACTACAGCACACGAAGACATTCTATACAGTTGTGTGCTTCCAACACATATGGATGTGATGGTCAGATTGCCACATACTTTTGTCCATATAGTGTATATGAAGAACCATTAATAACAGTAACAGTTAAGTATTAACATCTTGTTATCTCATTCCGTTCATACATATCATGACTTGCAGTTTTAATAAAGATGACTTACATTATTAAGACTTTTTCTAGGTTAACCCAAACTTCAGGCTATTCGAGTGGCTTCGGACAATTTGCAACTCAAAACCAGCACCACTAACAACTTGCTTTGAGACAAACGTGATCAAAATCTAACCACCTATTTAATATATTTTTATAATCAGAAACATTCCCTCGACGATTACGTCTCACTGTGCGAAAGTTCTATTTCTAGTTTTGCTTCAGTTTACTGAGCAGAATACTTAAAGGTATTTGTGGGCCCTGTAATTTTACTCGTTTATAATTTTACTCACTTGATCCAATCAGGACAGAAGTACGACTGTCTCTAGAAAACACCATGAAGTTAACTTTAATGCACAAAATCTGAACTAATCTGCTAAAATGCTTTAAGATTAGCAATAAAACACTTCAGGACTTGCTGTTATTGGAAAATAATCAGTTTCAGGGTCAGGAAGAGAAACGTCATTTCACATTGGGCTGCACCACAACGCCCTGTCACTGATTATTTTCCTACAACCGCATGCTTTTAGATGTTTAATTCTTTACAATTCTTTACAGAACGTCGATTCTAACATCAGCACTATTCAGTCATTCACAGGTAGCAACGTTAGAGTTTTGAGGGTAAAGAATTGCTTTAACTAGAATAAAAAGCAAAGCACAACCTCATCCCTCCTCTATCTCCACCTCTCACTTTCTCTTTTTCCCTCTCTATCTCGGTTCGACTCGTAGGCATTGAAGCGATGAGCCAGAGCGCGAAAGCAGGTTGAAAAGAGAAGATCTGATCCTGCACCTGCAAAACCACACGTAGTTGTGTGTCTATAATCCTGAAAGCACACACACACACACACACACACACACACACACACATAATAACAGTCACAGAACCTATACACACAGGAGTATGAGTACAGAGAACAGATGGAGCTGAGTAGCTGTGCATGTTACACTTTTGCTATTTAATCATTCAGGATTTCTGTATACAAACACTGGGTTGTGCTTATCATTAGCTGACCAAGGAGAATCCAGAGGAATGTTAAGAATGAGGGTAAATTTGTTGAATTGCATATGATGTTGTAAGAAAAGCAGCAATCCTGGCTGACACTTTTGGGTTAGCAAAAGGTTTTGGGAACATTCAGGGACCAGGAACAGTTTTTTGGGGTGTTCTAAGAATGTTTTTACATAAAACTATCTATCTATCGATCCTTCTATCTATCTAAATGTAAATGGAAAATGCGAAAGTTAAATATACAGTTCTGTATGTTTAAAGGGTATTTTTTTAAATGCCCACACAAATTGGTTTGCACATGTAACATTATAATATAACAAATATATATAACAATATAACAAAAAATGTAATATAACAAAAAATGTATATATATATATATATATATATATATAAAATGTTACATGTGCAAACCAATTTGTGTGGGCATTTAAAAAAAATACCCTTTAAACATACAGAACTGTATATATATATATATATATATATATATATATATATATATATATATATATATATATATATATATATATATCAATCATACAAAATCATTCTAAATAATATATACTTACGATTTCTCTCTCTCTCTCTCTCTCTCTCTGTGTGTATATATATATATATATATATATATATATATATATATATATATATATATATATATATATACACACACACACACACACAAGTACACAAACACCTAGCAGACACTAATTGACATACAAGCTTCAATTGCTGTGTATTAGCTCTGTGCCCAGATCTTCAAAGGAGGTTTTCACACAGGCTGTACTCGTTCACCGGAAACAGTTTAATGAGTTTAATGAGCAAACACTGAGATATTCCAGTGAGATATTTGATCATTTAATCCTTTAAAGTATTGAATTTCAGCAGCATTGGTGAATAATACAGACACTTGGTAAACATTTCATTGCTGTATTCTAATGAAACTTTAGGGGAAGCCAGGCTTCCTGTGTCGTCTTAAATCAATCCCTTCTTGTTTACTCTACGATTTTTCAATTATTTATAAACGTTCCCACAATAAACCTGTCATCATTCACAAATCTGTGATTAGCATCTGCACTATTGTGAGAGTCGCTGTATTAGGAAACGGATGAACACGTTCTGACCGACCAGAATTAAAAAATTCAAGGGATATTTGATATACTCATAAGTATATACGTAAGTTATTACTTTTAGCTCCACCACTAACCCTAAACATAACCAGTCCTCTAAATGTTCATTCGTTTTCGAACGGAAAAAACGAGTGTCATGATAACCTACGCTTGAAATCCATGCTCATACTCTTTCTCTACATGTTCCCTAAACAAACTTCATCTTGCTGGGATTATGGATTGTTTTATCTTTCCTCTGGGGAAAGAGGGAATGCTCTTCTTTTTTTTTAATTCTCCCTGGCCTCAGGCTTATTCTCATGTTTTCATGTAAACGAGCAGCCAGAGCCAATAACAAATGCCTTCTGTTCAAGGCAGTGCACTCGAGGCAGTGTGGGTAGAGTTGGCTGACTTTCTTGAAAACTTTGAACAAAGGAAGAAAGATTATTTCCAAACCAGACGCTGTTTAACAGTAGGCTGACGCTCTCAGAAAAAAAACTGAGATGAAGGGATTTTATTTAATTACACAATAATGACGTTTGACAAAAAGCTATAACCACTTACCCAACACCACCTCCACCTTCCCCAAACACACACACACACACACACGGCTAATTTTTACCTTTCAATAACTTCTTATACGAGATTACCTCTGTTAGTTACTTAAGTTCGATCCTGTTATGTTCCTTGCTTACGTTATAGCAGCTCAGGTCTCTTTTTCTATCTTGACGTTAATAAGACAAAAACGCATGTTACGGAAAATGCATGGTTATACAAAGTTACAGAATTACCTCTGACTCTTACAAAGCACTGGCACTGGAGACTCCTTACAAAAAAAGCTAAATAAACATTATCTCACCTAAAACGTCATAAACATTTATTAGAATTACTCTCAGAGCTGCTCTTATAGAGAAATGAATCAACACCCCCTGACCAATCAGAATCGAGAATTCAACAGCATTGCATTACAAAGGTATTTGGACTGTATAATGTGCTTTTGAAGCTTTTTCATTTTTTTCTGTGACTCACCTTTCCTCTCACTCTCTATCACAAACACACCACACATACATACACACGGATACAGCAGATTCAATCCTAAGCCTCAGCAAGCCCGTCAGTACTAATAAGACACTTCACTGAGATGAGTTTCTTTTGGGTTTCTATGCAGTCTTGCCAGAGTCTTGGTTCAGTCTGAACATCTACTTAAAGCATAGAGAGTGATACAGAGGATCATGTTGCGGAGCTCCTAAGAATGCTCTCTCTTTATGAACATCAATGCTGCATCTGTGCTCCACTTCTATATCTATATCTATATCTATATCTACAGTATCTCACAAAAGTGAGTACAACCCTCACATTTTTGTAAATATGTGATTATATCTTTTCATGTGACAACACTGAAGAAATGACACTTTGCTACAATGTAAAGTAGTGAGTGTACAGCTTGTGTAACAGTGCAAATTTGCTGTCCCCTCAAAATAACTCAACACACAGCCATTAATGTCTAAACCGCTGGCAACAAAAGTGAGTACACCCCTAAGTGAAAATGTCCAAATTGGGCCCAATTAGCCATTTTCCCTCCCCGGTGTCATGGTCATGTGATTGTTAGTGTTACAAGGTCTCAGGTGTGAATGGGGAGCAGGTGTGTTAAATTTGGTGTCATCGCTCTCACACTCCCTCATACTGGTCACTGGAAGTTCAACATGGCACCTCATGGCAAAGAACTCTCTGAGGATCTGAAAAAAAGAATTGTTGCTTCACATAAAGATGGTCTAGGCTATAAGAAGATTGCCAAGACCCTGACACTAAGCTGCAGCACGGTGGCCAAGACCATACAACGGTTTAACAGGACAGGTTCTACTCAGAACAGGCCTCGCCATGGTCGACCAAAGAAGTTGAGTGCACATGCTCAGCGTCATATCCAGAGGTTGTCTTTGGGAAATATAGTATGAGTGCTGCCAGCATTGCTGCAGAGGTTGAAGGGGTGGGGGGTCAGCCTGTCAGTGCTCAGACCATACGCCGCACACTGCATCAAATTGGTCTTCACGGCTGTCATCCCAGAAGGATCTAAAGATGATGCACAAGAAAGCCCACAAACAGTTTGCTGAAGACAAGCAGACTAAGGACATGGATTACTGGGACCATGTCCTGTGGTCTGATGAGACCAAGATAAACTTATTTGGTTCAGATGGTTTCAAGCGTGTGTGGCGGCAACCAGGTGAGGAGTACAAAGACAAGTGTATCTTGCCTACAGTCAAGCATGGTGGTGGGAGTGCCATGGTCTGGGGCTGCATGAGTGCTGCCGGCACTGGGGAGCTACAGTTCATTGAGAGAACCATGAATGCCAACATGTACTGTGACATACTGAAGCAGAGCATGATCCCCTCCCTTTGGAGACTGGGCCGCAGGACAGTATTCCAGCATGATAACGACCCCAAACACACCTCCAAGACGACCACTGCCTTGCTAAAGAAGCTGAGGGTGAAGGTGATGGACTAAACCCTATTGAGCATCTGTGGGGCATCCTCAAACGGAAGGTGGAGGAGCACAAGGTCTCTAACATCCACCAGCTCCGTGATGTCATCATGGAGGAGTGGAAGTAAGGGGTGTACTCACTTTTGTGAGATACTGTATATATATATATATATATATATATATATATATATATATATATATGTATATATATATATATATATATATAATCATAGTAAGCGTAATGTTTTGCTACCCTAATGATTGAAAAATCATTTACTGTATATAGATATAGATCGAATCTTTGCTCCCGTGACCATCTGCTCTCAGGGAAGAAATGTAAATGACTCCGTTATGTTAACAACATCATGGAGCAAAGTCCACCTAAACTCCAAGAATGATTTTAGGAATGACTAGTCATTTTTATTTATTTTTTTTGCCAGGCTATTATTGATCCATCTCATTCCACCAGTCAATTTTTGATGAGAAAATATCTTGAACCTTCAGGAAAACTTTAGAGGTCTGGTTAAGTGCCCCTCGAGGAAAACTTAAAGTTGGAACAACTTTGCGAGTGTTCAATTATTAAACATTTCTTGCTGCAAGAAAATGAATCAGAAACATACTCTTTTATTACGCCACTGAATTATGCATACACCTGCACAAAGCTACAGTAACAACAAGCTGTTTGTGCTTCAGAATCTTTACACACGATGCTGTCATGTGTCAGATTGGAGTTTGGGTGAGATATTTCCGAAAGAAATCACCGGGGTGATATTACATACAACAGTCTCTAGACTGTTCTGCATTCGAAAATGACTTGTTGACGAGTGAATCCAGAGACGAGTGGCCAGACCGATTTGAGCTGACGAGAAAGCTACAGTACTGTAAGAAATTACAGACTGCCTCTCAGCGTGTTACTGTGTTAGGATAAGCTTGTTCCTTAAAAAGTCATGATTATTAAAGATACAGTTTATCTCAGTCTCAGAAATATGTGTATAATACCGGTTAAACAGTTATAGCATGGGAGCGGCAGTGGGACATCAAGAACAATCCCTGAACAGAGGGCTACGTGACCGTAATTAGCATTCAGAAAGACTGTCTGTCTGTCTGTCTGGATAAACCCTATCACTTCACCATTTGGGGGTCACACCTGTCACAACATCCGTACTGTGAGAACGGAAAGCGATCACATCAAATGCTATCCGTAATTTACATTTAGAATGAAACTTCATTTACATTACATACAGAAACCCTGGTTTGAAACACAGTTTAAAATGTCTGTGCTGATATTATTCGGGGTTCGCTTTGACTCCGACGAACAGGGGATTGCTTTGTGTACTTTGTCACTGCCATGCTGGAATAAAGTTATTCTTCTTTGAGATTTTCGACGTCCTCTTCATTTTTTCTTACAGTACAGTAGTATAAGAAGTAAGGCTACAGTGGGCGCAGACTCGTCCAAACTGAACAGCTGGAATTTGTTATTGTTGTTGTTGTTTTTAAAAAAAAATAAATTAAAAAAACTTGCCTGGTCTTTTTCCTTTTTTTTTTTTTTCTAGTAGCATTTTGTATGACCGCAAACAGATTAACTAAAAATGCAGACATATGCTCTTGGTAAAGAGATAGAGGATGTCGATTACTTTTCTACAACAGCAGCTCTGACAACAGTGTGTTCATTCTAATACGGTATTGCTTCTGTAGTAACTATAGTAACTTGTATGATGGATGCATCACATAACAGGGCAGTGGTGACTTGATGGTTAAGGCTCTGGGTTACTGATCAGAAGGTCGGGGGTTCAAGCCCCAGTGCTGCCAAGCTGTCACTGTTGGGTCCTTGAGCAAGGCCCTTAACTCTCTCTGCTCCAGGGGGCGCTGTATCATGGCTGACCCCAACCTCCTAACATGCTGGGGTTTGTGAAAAAATAAAAAGAATTTCACAGTGCTGTAATGTATTTGTGACCAATAAAGACTCATTATCATAATAATCTAAGACAACTAATAAAAGGACTTATTATTTAAAAAAAAACTGCTATAACAGTGGATGAAGACCATGGTTTGGATGAAAGCTGCAGAATAATGATGCATTAAAAATTCCATTTTATATTTACAACCTTTTCTTCCGTTAGAAAGTGTGGATTTGTGTCTGCTGGTGACATGAAAAAAGTCCCGTCTCAATTCATTCGAGCCGAAACTCTCCTGAAGGTGGTGGGGGGAAAAAAGCGCAAAAAACAGCTCATTTAGCGCTGAGCTATGGCTTGGACCGTCCCACTTCTGTCTTATGGATGTGTCGTAAACACCGAGTCTGTTACCAAAAACTGTTTTAATGTTTCATTATTAACCAAGCAGTGAAAATTATTCTCAGTGAATGTTTAACGTGAGAATCTTCAAACATGGTATAAGAAAGATCTAGAGGTGATATTTGTTTAGACTGCTTGTGATTTCTGTAATTATATATATATATATATATATATATATATATATATATATATATATATATATATATATATATATATATATAAATACACACTCATTGTTTATTTTTATAATAAGTCATCAAAACTCTGGAATAACAGATGGAACTATGGGAATTATGTTGAGATGCTTTTTAAACAGTATTAAAGGAGTTCCCACCTACGCTGGACTCTTATCGGCTGCTTTTCAGAATATTTTCCTCCGAGTCGTCCGTTGACATAAAGATTTTTTTGCAAATAAATTTTTAGTTTTCTAATGAAAGAAACGAATACGTTGGAACGATTATATTTTTGTCTACGACACCGATTTCAAACATTTAATCACACACCTTCAGATCAAAAGGTTTTTAACATCATGAGAAACGTTTCAGTCGAGTGTCCACAAACTTATATATTTATATATATATATATATATATATATATATATATATATATATATATATATATATATATATATATATATATATATATATATAAATATGAGAGAGAGAGAGAGAGGGGGAGAGAGAGAGAGAGACTCAGAGACTTCCTCAGTCAGCTAGACCTTTAATTATTCTCATATTTCTTGGTGTTTTACAGTTACTCAGTGTTCTTCATGAACATATAGCGCTGGTTGATTTGTTTGCAAAATTCCATAATTGTGTGTGTGTGTGTGTGTGTGTGTGTGTGTGTGTGTGTGTGTGTGTGTGTGTGTGTGTGTGTGTGTAAATCCCCCATCCAGATGGATTTGGTTTTAAACCATGTTCAGTGGTAAGCAGAAGCCCATTTGTCATTGTTAGTCATTCTGTAGCAGCGCTGTCTCTTTTTATGCACAGCATGATTCGAGAAATCTGCATTCTCATTTAGACTCATTACCCAGCTTCTCTTTTCTTTTCTCTTCAGCCTTTATATCGTAGCACATACAGGAGACTCAACACCAGGTGTTATGCCTTACGAGATGACAATGCTTTAAAAAAAAACTTTGATTGGCATTATCATTTGATGCGGTTTAATGGAAATGCTATTACAGTATCACAGAAATTGAAAATGTATAAGTGAAGTGAAGATTACGCAGATCCTACAGTGTTCCAATAAATATACATGAATTTCTCAAACAGCTATAAGTGGTGAGTGCCCACTGAGAATAATTTTCACTGCTTTGCTTAATGAGGAAACATTAAAGCAGTCTTTGGTAGCAGAATCAGTGATTAGGAGGCAACTGTAAGACCAGTCAGATGTGATGTGGGACAGTTCAATCCATAGCTCAGCGCTAAATTAGCTGTTCTTTGAAGCAGAATTTGTTCTGACCTTTTCTCCACTACGTTCAGGAGACTTTCTGCTCGAGTAAATTGAGATAGGACTTTTTGCATGTTGCAGGCAGTCACAGATTCACACTTTCCAACAGAAGACCTCCTGTCTATGACTCCTTATCCAAATATATATTTTTACACTAAAAATGGTGTCGTTCAAATGCATCATTTTTCTGCAGCTTTCATCCACACCAGGATTTGAAGATGCGCGGAAACTCTTTTCTTTATCCACTCGGCTATTTCTAGAAGATTAACACTTGGGAGTGTGCAGTTACAGGAAAACAATTCGTTGACAACGATTGTCAAGGATTAAATTTGTATTTTTTTTTTTTAAACTGAGAATAACCTTTATAGGCGTAGGAAATAAAACGCATTTATGACAGTTCCAATGGAAATGCTTAAAATTACATGCTAATAGTGATAGAACAGAAATGAAATCTTACCTTGTAAAGACAGATCTATTCAGAAATAAAGCATGATAATGATACTGGTGAATTCTGCTTCTCATCGTAGCAGCTGGTAGCCAATAAAATATGATTAAACAAATTAAGGAAGGCATTTGTTTGACATTGACACTTTGTGAACATGAGTATTAAAAGATTACTGTGAAAATGTTATTTGACATGTATATAATCAGCTCTGGAGGGCATGGTGGCTTAGCGGTTAGCACGTTTGCCTCACACCTAAAGGGGTTGGGGGTTTGAATCTTGTCTCAACCCTGTGTGTGTGGAGTTTGCATGTTCTCCCTATGCTTTGGGGGTTTCCTCTGGGTACTCCGGTTTTCTCCCCCAGTCCAAAGGCATGCGATTTAGACTGATTGGCCTTTCCTAATTGTCCGTAAGTGTGTGTGATTGTGCTCTGCGATGGATTAGCACCCCGTCCAGGATGTCCCCCGCCTTGTACCCCGAGTCCTCTGGGATAGGCTCCAGGCTCCCTGTGACCCTCTGTAGGATAAGCAGTACAGAACATGAATGCATGGATAATCAGCTGTGCTGTAGGTGTAGTATGTTAACCGCTCATGACTAAGCATTTAGAATTGGCATAAAGTGTTACAGGGGGTGGGGGTTGTTCAACCCCAAAACCCTCCCAGCTACACCTCACGCACCTCAACCCCAAACACCTCAAGGGCACCAATTGGGACAGATATGGAGTGTCTATATGTTTCTATTGACTCAGGACTCCTGAAGTTTAGTAAAAATGGCTACAACAAAAACGGTGTCTATAAAATGAATTCCTGCCGAAAAAATTAAACATCATCGAACATATCATTGTGGGCCTGATGAAACTTACGCAGGAAAATGAGAGAATACAGGGATGTCCAAAGCTCTCTTCCCAATTACATCTAAAAGTTCAGGTCCGGGGCGGTCAGTTATTTCTGTCAGAGATGAACAAATCAAGTGGGCACTTGCGAGGGATGCAGTGCCACAGTGCTGGTGTAATGAGAGAACCATTTGTCTCTTTCTTGCATAAATTTTACCAGACCTCTTGCATCTCAGTGTGTCAATATAATGTGTTTAATTTCGTTGCAGGAGATTGCTGCTAATCTTCTATAAGTACCTGCATACAGTGGCCTGCATATAAAGAAACATTCTGCATGCAACATCCTTGATTGGGTTTAACCTTTTTACCATGACCCCGATACATATTTTGCAGTTCACATTATCTTTTAGCGCAGAGGTGAGAATGCAGCATCGGCATGGAAATCCACATTTCTGTACTTTCTTTACGTTTTCTCATGTTGCTTCCGAAAGATTCAGGGCTGTTTACTGAATTGAGCTAAATGTGTGTAATGAGATCTTAATACGGAAGTTGTGGACGCTCGTATTCAGATCTCAGCTGTAACTATTACAGACTTGAGCGCTATTCAAATATCGGCTTGAGCATGTATTATGTCCAGCACAACTGTCTGAGAGTTTGTTCTAATCACAATATGTGACACTGAAAATGATATTTTGGGCTGTAAATGTACTCAAACACATTATGGAATTTCATTTGAAGCTAATATTAAATAAATAAATATAACTTTATTCATTCATTAATAGTATTGTCCCTATATTGTCTGTGCATTGAGGACATCAGATGAGACAGCATCTTAATCAGAGACCATGCTTATCTTTAGGAGGACCAAATTATTTTATGGATAACGTTCTGAATTAACTTAATTAACCCTCCTATTATGTTATGGGGGTCAATTTGACCCATGTCCACATTTGATATGTCTGAAATACTGGTTAATCAAAAAGGTTTAAATTAACTGTCAGAACATACTTTAAAAAAAAAAAAAGATTTAATATAAAATAACAGTATCAAGTGGATTTTCAAAGCTGCTAAATAATAAGCATGGAAGGCATATTTATAAATTAAACCAAATTTGTAGTGTGATAAGTACTATTAGGACTATTCATATTGGCAATATAATAGACCCCTTATTTATTTCAATGCTCACCATCTTCTTATTCATACACTATACGGTCAAAAGTATGCGGACACATGACTATCACATGACCAATATGTCCTTGTTGAACATCCCATTTCAGATATATATTCTCCTTTGCTGTTATAATAACCGTCACTCTTCTGGGAAGGCTTTCCACTTGATTTTGGAGCTCTCAGTCTGTATTTTCTATCTAGTCTGTTTTTTTTCTGGCTTTTAGGGAAGTACTGTGTTTACAGTTGGTGGTGTAGGTGCTATTGAAAAACCCCGTCTCGGATGTTTTTACTGAAGGAAAATCTGGCAACCTTTGAGCTTTGCGTAACCCGACTGTGATGAAGAACTTTCCCCATGTAAATACTGACAAAACTTTTAAACTTAAGTCATCATCTATGAATACGGTCCTCTGAGGTGTGTCACTTCATTGTAACAATCACAATAATACATTCAGAGGAATATACACAAGTCAGCATAGATTAAAAAAAAAGACAACTTGTTAAAGCTAGGTCTAAGGGTATAGTAGTAGTCTAAACATCACTTACAGCCTTAGTTATTTTCATGAAACCTGCTGAAATTGCATTTGTATTCAGATTGTAACAGTTTATAAATCCCAAAGAGCTCGCTTTCAAGTTTTCTGAGAATAAACCAATACAGTCTTAAATTAAAAAAAAAAAAAAAAAGGCAATTCCACCACTCCGACCTACTGAGTATTGACATATTAAGTGTATAGTGGTAGGGAAGCCTGAGAAGTGCTCAGTGGGAGCACTGTGCAGAGGAGAAGAGAGGAAAGGTGGATAATCACAACAGCATGTGAGACGAATTACATGGGTTCTACAGTATGCTACTCTGAATTTTAATTTCACGCGCTGTAGGAGCACAGGAGTGGAACTAACATCTCACGCTGACGGCTTCACCATGAAGGTTCATGTTTCTTAATGTTTAATGCAATGATCCATATCTTCCCCAAATTTAACTTATCTGAAAGCTCAACTTACATGAAGGCTAATCCTCCTTCAACATGTAGCAATGATGCTCAGAGAAGCCACAATTCCACTGATACTGATTAACTGGCTATGAGATATTTGATCCTGTCTTTATTTCTATTATTATTATTATTATTATTATTATTATTATTATTATTATTATTATTATTATTATTCATCCATCCACTCTCTGTACTGCTTATCCTACACAGGGCCAAGTGGAGCCTGGAGCCTATCCCAGTGGACTCGAGGCACATGGCAGGGGACATCCTGGATGAGGTGCCAACCCATCGCAGGGCACAATCACACACACATTCACACACTACGGACAATTTTAGACATGCCAATCAGCCTACAATGCATGTCTTTGTACTGGGGGAGGAACCCGGGGTACCCGGAGGAAACACCCAAAGCACAGGGAGAAAATGCAATGATGATGATGATGATGATGATGATGATGATGGTAATAATAATAATAATAATAATAATAATAATAATAGACACAACTCCACTTCATATGTTCATTTTTTAAAGTTATTTTTATTGTTTCTCTTTTAGTGAAAAATGGGTATTAAGAGATTATCCAACATTACTCCGTGAAAAGCAAAAGGTGTAGCAGCACAAAATTAAAGACTTCACCGCGAATGATCCGCAAGCCACCATGTTAATTATTCCATGCTCCAAAACTCCGGGACTAAACTGTGTGACGGGATAGAGTGACCTCCAACTCTTTCCACAACCAGACCTCATGCCAAATCCCAGGGAGAGCTAATGAACGAGAGTAATTCTGAGTCAATAAAATCAGAAGACGCTGAGCACTAACTCCACCAACTTCAACCATCTGTATCTCAATTCAAGTCGATTTTATTAGATTTTTTAAATAGAATATTTTAACAATCAGTGTTGTTACAAAGCAGCTTTACAGAACTCCAGATGTAGATCTAGACCTTAATGAACAAACCAGAAGTGTCAGTGAAATGGCTTCTTGGAAAATAATCAACTTTAGTGTGATAAATGCAAAGACATATGGGTCTGTGAGAGTTATTATAGATAGATACTGTAGACAGACAGACAGACAGATAGACAGACAGATAGATAGATAGATAGATAGATAGATAGATAGATAGATAGACAGATAGACTGTTAGATAGACAGATAGATAGATAGATAGATAGATAGATAGATAGATAGATAGATAGATAGATAGATCCCCAAGGGGAAATTTAGAAATAATTTAACAGCATTAATGTACTGTACTTGTAGTGAAACATAGTAAAACTTATATACTATGATTAGATGATTGTCTCACCTGTTTCGCATCACCTTCTTATTTCAACTGGTCACATCGCTGTTAGTCCTAAATTGCCCCTGTCCCAACTTTTTTGGAACGTGTTGCATGCATCAATTTCAAAATAAACGTTTATCTTCCAAAAAAAAAACAAAACAAAAAAAAAAAAACGACGCAGTTGATTAGGTAAAACGTCAAATACCTTGTCTTTATACGTTTTCTGTTTAAATACAAGTCAAAGTACATTTACAAATCACTCCTCTATGTTTTTTATTAGCATTTTCCATACTGTCCCAACATTTTCGGAATTGGGGTTGTAGAATGTTTTAGGACTTCCTGATTTTAGTGAGCTTTCTTTCTTATTGTGTTATATTACTCCTGTCCCATGTTTATTACTGTTATTTAATACAGTGCAGGAGAAATTCAATAATTTCAAGCTTTTGAACCGGATTTTTTAAAAAAACTCTTTTTTTTCACTCTGAACCCCAACAACTGTGCTGCTCTCATAAAAAAAAAAAAAAGAAAGAAAAAGAAAAAGAAAAAAAAAGGAAAGATGCATCCTTCAGATAGTAAGGTGTGTGAATCATGAAGGAATACGGGACTTACTCTGAGCTTGTCTCTCACTCACGTACACACACACATACAGAGAGACACAATCACACACCGTCCATGTTTTATGAGCCAAACCTGAGATTTATTTGAATCCTGGCTTCTTCTTCTTCTTTTTTTTGTTATGGAAAATAGAACCCTGAGGCTCGCATGCTTTATAACTTCCTCTGGAAAAATGCCAGTGGGACAGATTGCATTCAGCCTGAGACGCAGAGACCATAAAGACACTGCATTTCTTCCTGACTGACAATTCTCTGTGAGAAGAGCAGAGTGGAAAAGAAGAGAGAGAGTTTGGCAGGAAGAGATTGACAGACAGACTGAGAGAAAGAGAAAGAGAAAGAGAGGGGGGGGGCAATATAACAAAAAATGTATATATATATATATATATATATATATATATATATATATATATATATATATATACATATACATATATATATATAGGAAAGTTCTCTGGTGAGAGGATTATGGGGCTCCAGTGAGCACTATGAACACTAACCCTGTTCCTGCTCCTACACAAACCTTTTATAGTTTTAAAATCAGAATATTTTGTTGCATACTTCTGAGCTGCCTAAGTTCCCATCAGCTCTCACTGGTCAGAAGGTTATTGTGTAGTTTTACATTTCAGATGTTAGATCTCCTGTAAGCATTATCAGTTCTCTCTTTCTGAAAGGCTTTAACGTTGTCAAAATATAATGTCTTTATCAAGAAGACATAGAAACGGTGTACAACAATGTTCCCCGTAAGACCGAACCTACTCATGTCTGTCCTCTGTAGTGGACATTTTGATTTTGCATGTCCCCATGTACACAGGAAATGCTGGCAATTTCCTCTTCCTGTCTGTACAAAAAAAAGCTTCCGTTACACCAAAAGTTAAACAGTTGAATGTTGTTTATGTAATACTATTTTTGCTACATGATATTTTCTTGTTTATTAGCATGTCAGGAACTAATATGTCTAATTGGCCTTTATACTGGACACCAAGATGATTGAATGTATTTTGTTTTCCACATTGCTGAAAGCTGAAAGATTCCGAAGGATTTTGTGAGTTATAGAATAACCATTTATGTATAAATAAGTACATTTGTGCGTGGAGTGGAGTTTGGATGTTCTCTCTGCGCTTCAGGGGTTTCCTCCGGGTACTCCGGTTTCCTCCCCCAGTCCAAAGAGATGCGTTGTAGGCTGATTGCTATTTCAAAGTTGTTTGAAGTGTGTGAATGTGTGTGATTGTGCCCTGTGATGGGTTGGCACCTCGTCCAGGGTGTCCCCCGCCTTGTGCCCCGAGTTCCCTAGGATCGGCTCCAGGCTCCCTTTGACCCCGTGTAGGATAAGTGGTATGGATAATGGATGGATGGATAAAAATAAATAAGTAGATAGATAGATAAAAATAAAGTGGTCAGGAATTTTTCCTAAAATGATGAAAAGTCAGATTGTTGTTTTTTACTGACTTTCTGAAATGCAAATGTTTTTCTGTGTATAAAATATTTTGACACCTCTAATTTTAAAAAAGCAAAACAATGTTGAAATGCTTGTATTTCCTTACCTTGATGTTCTGCACTGATCAGGAGCAGTTGTGGCTTGACGGTTAAGGCTCTGGGTTACAGATCCCGAGGTTCAAGCCCCAGCACTGCCAGGCTCTGGGTTACTGATCGAAAGGTCTGGGGGTTCAAGCCCCAGCACTGCCAGGCTCTGGGTTACTGATCAAAACGTCTGGGGGTTCAAGTCCCAGCACTGCCAGGCTCTGAGTTACTGATCAGAAGGTCAGGGTTCAAGCCCCAGCACTGCCAGGCTCTGGGTTACTGATCAGAAGGTCAGAGTTCAAACCCCAGCACTGCCAGGCTCTGGGTTACTGATCGGAAGGTCGGGGTTCAAGCCCCAGAACTGCCAAGCTGCCACTGTTGGGACCTTGAGCAAGGCCTCTCTGCTCCAGGGGCACCATATCATGGCGGGGTATGCTAAGAAAAAAGAATTTCACTGTGCTGTAATGTATATGTGCCCAGTAAAGACTCATTATTATTATTATTCATTATTAGTTAAGAAAAGAACCAGTTTCACTAACACAACTAAAAACAATGCTTAAAGGTGTCTTAATTGCTAGCATGCTACATAAACAAAGCTTTTCACGGTCACTATGTAAACCAGGGAACCATAAACAGAGCTAAATTAAATGTACCATGGCATCCCTGATTGATGAATACTAAGTAGGTTACTCATTTTGGTATCAGTATTGGTATCAGTACTGTTGACTAGGAGTACCAAAAAAGGTGTACTTATATTAAGTGTTTTAAAAAATGGTATCAATACATCCCTGTTTGAACACAAAAATATTTTTTTCACTGGAAAATGCCCTACATGAGTTTTCTGATGTACTGCACATGGATAAATTTTGTAATGTGCTAGCGGAGCAGTTTTACCAGGAGCACTCAAGCAGATTTCTGAACAGCGAATCAAAGCTGCAACTGAAAATCACCTAGATCACACACTGCTACTCTGAGAGCAATCAAAACCCTGACAGGATCACATGAGGTTCAGGACTTCCAAAAACGTGCAGCAATTACAAATGACAAAGTATTAATCGGAAAGATTCAAGATCAGTCTCAAACACTTTCTTTAAAAAAATTTTTAAAAAGTTGGTGAGCATTTAAGAACTGCTGCTTGGTTTGCATCATTAGACTGCTGTGCCGACGTTACGGCTTTATTAATGAGCTCCTGTGCCAAGTGTTTTGGTTTTAATGAGCTGCTGGGCCTTTATTCTGAGACATGTTATAATATTGACTGCTGGATGTGTGTGTGTGTGTGTGTGTGTGTGTGTGTGTGTGTGTGTGTGTGTGTGTGTGTGTGTGTGTGTGTGTGTGTGTGTGATGCTGCTTAGCCTATTTGCCACACTGGGTTTCCGAGAGCTCTGAGCACTGAAGTGCTGAGGTGAGAAATGATTTCCCATGTGTAAGATATACAGGGCTGCTGCAGATGTTTGTTTCACCATATGCACTTAACTGTAGGCTGTATGTAACTGCATTAGTGATTTCATTTAAACGTTTGTTTGTTCATGCATTTTGAAAACCAGAGACTCCTATCTCTATAAAAGCTTGGAGGCCAGCCCTTTACATTAAAGGTGCAGTTCGTAATGTTTAGAAGTGTTTATAATGCTGTAACAATCATACCATTTCAAATATTCATTCATTCATTCATTCATTTATCTTCAGCAAGCTCTTTATCCTGTTCAGGGTTGTGATTGACCTGGAGCCTATCTTGGGAATAGGTGGGAATACACACATACATTAATACACTCATTCGCACCTAAGGGTATATATTGTATTTATATACTGTATTTATATACAGTATATACCGCCAACACATCTACTAATTGTCAGTTATTACAACACCGGCAGAATTTCTTAACATAATGAATTACATCAGTTCAATGCAATAGTCCTGTTAATTAAGCTAAAACTAGCGTTACATTTATGGCACTTGGCAGATGCTCTTATCCAGGCCGACTTACAATTATCTCATTTATACAATTGAACAGTTGAGGGTTAAGGGCCTTGCCCAAGGGCCCAACAATGGCAGCTTGGCAGAGCTGGGGCTTGAACTCCTGATCAGTAACCCAGAGTCTTTAACCACTGAGCCACCACTCCATATAGCATCACAGCTGTGGTTTGGCTGTACGCACGCAGCCGCAGGGTGAATGCAGTAGTTAATCCCAGCCGTGCCCATATTCAGTATAACTGCCTGAATGCGCGTGCGATATTACGTTTACGCAACCATTCTATAAACAAGAAATTAATATAGAGAAAGTGACACAATGTCGCCAAATGTTCTGTTTATTCTTTCTCCCAAAGAAATAGGTCCCAAAGACATTACACTCGCTTTATAGCATGTTGGCTAGCTATAATCTATTGATTTGTACATTCGTGTTCGTCTGACGAGCTTTCATGTTGTAAGTCAAAAGTTTGCCATGTCCGCTGAGGACGCTAACGCTACTGTAGGACTTGGAACTTTACACACAAAGATACGCACAGTGAAATGTAACTGTGGAAGCAGGGGTGTGGTAGAAACACTGGTTTGTGAATGGAGGGCGGAGACGGAAAGAGAGTGAGTGGTAAGGATTACACACCTGTGTGGAACTTTGCTAATGAATGTTGTGTTTCAGTGAGCGGTAGCAAGATACGTATGGGAGAGACGAGATCTGAGAGAGCGAGAGAGAGATAAAGCTGAGCTGTGCAGAGCAGTGTGTGTGTGTGTGTGTGTGTGTGTGTGCTGTTTGATTCAAATACCACCACTGAAAAGCGAGTAAAATAGTCACGTCCAATAACGAGCCTTTTTTTTAGGTTGTCCCAAGCCTGCCTCCCATTTCCTCATTTCCCTCCCAACCCAGGGAAGAGTTTACAGTCTCTGTGTGTTTCTAGGAAATATAAGCCCTCTTTGAACGCCGTTCAACCAATCAAGTTAGTGGACAGGAACTAACTGTTAGTGTATAATGTAGCCTGAACACATTACATGAGTTAGTACTGTTGCTCATGGTTGTAAATTTCACACAAGCCAGATCTCACCCACACAATCTCATTAGCTGAACTGTAAATTTTGCATCAGACAGTGGTGTTAAGAAAAATAAGTAAGAGAAGTGCAGTACGTTTCAAGTGGAAAGCCTCTTTTCTGACTTACTGTAGTGCCTGTGTTTCAGCAGGACGTGAGAGTGATGCGGAGGCACAAAAATAGAAAGAGGAAACTAAAGGGAGAGACAAAATAGGCAAAAATCACACTCTCCTTTGTAAACAAGACTGGGAGATGTGGTCACTGATAAATAAATCATAGATTTAAAAAAAAGAGGCCTCTGGCATGAAAGGTTAGTATTTGTTTAAATCAGTCATTATTTTTATGCATCTGCATTTGTTGGAAATACAGAGAAATCACAGAAAGAAGAAGAGAAGCGGACTTGAAGTGGAGAGAGGTTTTTCATTATTTTACAGCAGGAGATGAAAGAGAGAAGAGGAGAGAGAAAATACTGAGAGAGATATAAAGGGAGATAAAAAAGGGGAGAGAGAGAGAGAGAGAGAGAGAGAGAGAGAGAAGCAATAGATATAAAGGGAGACAGAAGAAAAGAAAGAAACAGACAGAGAGAACAAATCACAGAATGAAACTAGGAGTGTGTGTGTGTGTGTGTGTGTGTGTGTGTGTGTGTGTGTGTGTGTGTGGTTTAGCTAGCTCCGGAAGGTTCTGAGGAAAACAAACCCATGAGAATTACAGGTAGCTTTAACTAATGTCTTATTTTGCCCCAGTTTATTTGGTATATTTAATAATAATAAGAAGAAGAAGAAGAAGAAGAAGAAGAAGAAGAATAAGAAGAAGAAGAAGAAATATAATAATAATAATAATAATAATAATAATAATAATAATAATAATAATAATAATAATAATAATAATAATAATGTTTAACATAGATAACATTGTTTTTCACTTGAATTTTGTTAGCTGTTATATCACATTAAAGATGAAAAAGATATGACACCAAGTCCTGCAATTTTAACAGGGGTGTGTAACTTTGTTTTTTTTAATATCCACAGTATGGTGCATCTGAAAACAAGATTTTGTCACCAGTCCCAGGGACCAGACCTGAAAAATGAATACCTACTTTCTATGAGAGTTTTACAAGCACTTTGTTGCACTGTTCACAGTCCTGTGCTGATAAATTGTGTTAATTTAAAAAAAAAAAAAAAAAAAGAAAGAAAGAAAGAAAGAAAAGATTTTGCAGTAATTCTCAGATTACAGATATAATAATAAACTCCCTGTAGATGTCCAGTTTATGCTGTAGAGGTCAGGAATGGGAAAATGAATTTCATTCACGGGGGCAGTGGTGGCTTGACGGTTAAGGCTCTGGGTTACTGATTGAAAGGTTGGGGGTTCAGGCCCCAGCACTGCCAAGCTGCCACTGTTGAGCCCTTGAGCAAGGCCCTTAACTCTCTCTGCTCCAGGGGCGCTGTATCATAGCTGACCCTGCGCTCTGACCCCAACTTCCTAACATGCTGGGGTATGTGAAGAAAAGAATTTCACTGTGCTGTAATATATATGTGACAAATAAACACTCATTATTATCATTATTTAGAAATGACATGAAAAATGAACCTCTACCTTCAGGGCAATAACAAATGACACCTTAAGGCCGGTGTGTGAAACAACGTTATACAACGGCTCTGGTCCGCTAATTTGATTGGACGAGCAGTGTTGTGAGAGTGCTTATATTTAGTGTAACCACACTGGGACATTTCACTCTATGCATCACTCCGCTCGTCCGTGTTCCCCACATAAAATTAGACTCTCTAGTTTGAAATAGTTACCACAGTAGAGTTTGAGACATCGTCAGCGGACGTGGCAAACGATAGTTTTCAGGAATCTAACTGTTGACGTACAAGATGAAAGCTCATCAGATGAAGATGCAGGACAGGATGCGGATTTAACGGGAACGTTCCAATGAATGTTAGCTAGCTGTGAGTATCAGTGAGTGTGGCCTCTTCGGATCTATTTCCGCTAGCAGAGCAACAATAAAGAAAATGTTGTTTGGCCATATTGTGTATGAAATGTCAGTTACTTGTTGATGTCGCTTACTTGTGACGTGTTTGTATGTCTCCAATAAATTAACAATTGTAATTGTTGTCAAACTACTGTACTGAGACGGAGGTTATGTATACAGAACAAGCCACACAGTCAACATGACCCAACTGAATTGTCTTGTTTATTGTAGATTGGATTGGAGACTAATTTCAGCCCTGGTAGCACAACAAGACCTCTGATACCTCTGAGATGTAAAGCAATGCTGACGTTGCACGCTGTTCACACGTACACTGGCCAGAAGCTCAAAGAGAGGCTGAAAATGGGGGGGGGGGGGGGGGGGGGTGCTGTACAGATTCACTGACACGAATCAGTGCTTCAATTCAAAACAGCATGTATCAGGAAAACGCTGGAAGAGAATGAAAATGGAATCAATAAAGGCATCTCTGTATCTGTAAAAGTCCAACAGTGCACACGCACAGCTCATTTTGTTATCGGTGGATTACTAGGAAACTTTATCACATACATTTCTTTTGGTACTGTGGGTTCCTCAATCACGCTCTCTTACTCACACTTCAGATACATCTGTGCCTGTCAATCACATTGAAGGCTGGACCGCCTGCCAGTTCCAGTGAAGGAGGTGTGGTCTCTGTAGTGTCAGTCCCAGTAAAAATGGTGTGGCTTCTCTAATGTCAGTCCCAGTGAAAGAGGTGTGGTCTCTGTAGTGTCAGTCCCAGTGAAAGAGGTGTGGTCTCTGTAGTGTCAGTCCCAGTGAAGGAGGTGTGGTCTCTGTAGTGTCAGTCCCAGTGAAGGAGGGGTGGTCTCTGTAGTGTCAGTCCCAGTGAAGAAGGTGTGGCCTTTGTGTCTGTCAGTCCCAGTGAAGGAGGTGTGGTCTCTCCAATGTCGGTCCCAGTGAAGGAGGTGTGGTCTCTGTAGTGTCAGTCCCAGTGAAAGAGGTGTGGTCTCTGTAGTGTCAGTCCCAGTGAAAGAGGTGTGGTCTCTGTAGTGTCAGTCCCAGTGAAGGAGGTGTGGTCTCTGTAGTGTCAGTCCCAGTGAAGGAGGGGTGGTCTCTGTAATGTCAGTCCCAGTGAAGGAGGTGTGGTCTCTCCAATGTCGGTCCCAGTGAAGGAGGTGTGGTCTCTGTAGTGTCAGTCCCAGTGAAGGAGGTGTGGTCTCTGTAGTGTCAGTCCCAGTGAAGGAGGGGTGGTCTCTGTAGTGTCAGTCCCAGTGAAGGAGGTGTGGTCTCTCCAATGTCGGTCCCAGTGAAGGAGGTGTGGTCTCTGTAGTGTCCGTCCCAGTGAAGGAGGTGTGGTCTCTGTAGTGTCAGTCCCAGTGAAGGAGGGGTGGTCTCTGTAGTGTCAGTCCCAGTGAAGAAGGTGTGGCCTTTGTGTCTGTCAGTCCCAGTGAAGGAGGTGTGGTCTCTCTAATGTCAGTCCCTTTGAAGGAGGTGTGGTCTCTGTATTGTCAATCCCAGTGAAGGAGGTGTGGTCTCTGAAGCATCTGTCCTAGTGAAGGAGGCGTGGCCTCTGTAGTGTCAGTCCTAGTAAAAAAGGTGTGGCCTCTCTACTGTCAGTACTAATTTATAAGGCGTGGCCTCCATGTCTGTCAGCTCCAGTGAAGGAGGCATTGATCCCATAAAACGACACATAAGTTCATACTTATTTCGAGTAATTCTGTAGTCCTGTTTCTTAGCTGCCAAGATTTAAATATCTGTTAAATGTCCAGTTTATGACACCTAATGGATATGATAACCAAAGAATTGTTTTTATGCTGTGTAAGAGAATTAGCCATTCAGTTCCTCTCCTTCCATCCAGAAACATCCACTGGAACAACAAACATAAACATTCTCACCTTCTTATCTGGAAATCTTACTTCAGCACACAGAAAGTCACAGATTACAAGGGAAAGATTTTTTCTTTTCTTTTTTTCATAGATTTATTTACTCCAAACCAGATGGCTCGCTGATTTGGTTTTATCTCCCAAAACGAACTGCCTTGTCCCAGATCTGTGGTGTCGGCTAAAGCCTTAACAGTGACTCAGAGCAGGAAATTAAAAAAGCTCCCGATGATTTAAAATGACAGAAAGTGATTACTGTGTTATTGAAGAAGCACCCAAGAAAAGAACATCTGCTTCTGACACAAGTGGAAAGAAAAGAGAATGAAGATTATGAATACTGGAAAAAAAAAATCTTTTAAATACGATAATAATAAATTTAGTGGTTATTTTCCTTCCTTTCTTCATAAGCTGTAAGGTCTAAAAAGTGGTTTAATATTTGTACCTTTTTGACAGATAAATGTTCACATATTTTGGGCATAAACCAAACCACATTGCAGACTAGACTTGATTAGATTACATTAGATTAGATTAGATTCAACTATATTGTCATTAAGCAGAGTACAAGTACAGAGATAATGAAATGTAGTTAGCATCTCACAAGAAGTGTTTGTAGCTTGCTAATAGTAGCCCAAAGTTCTTTCATGGCCACTTTGCATTAGCATCCGGTAGAGCATAGACTGCTGCAGCAATGATGCACGTAAACTCACGTGGTAGGTAGAATGGCCTGCATTTAATAATCAGGAACTCCAAATTAACAGAGCAGTGGGTATTAACAATGACAGAGTCCGTGCACCATGTTTTGTTTACATAAATGCCTACTCCACCGCCCTTGCTTTTACCTGATGTAACTGCCACTCTATCGGCCCTGAAGATAGAGCGCCCATCCAAGTCCACCATGCTGTTTGGCACATAGTTGTGTAGCCATGTTTCCGTGAAGAACATGAGATTACAGTCCATAAGCCATCTCTGTGCGAGGGTCCAGATCTTTAATTTGTCCAGTTTGTTCATCAGAGACCGTACATTGGCGAGGAAAATGCTCGGAAGAGCTGGGCAATGTGGGTTTAGCGTTAGCTTAGCACGCAGCCCTCCGCACTTCCCCCACCTTTGTTTACGGTCTTTACGCCACTGACGTGCAATTCCTGGCCGGTATGAGTGAAATGCTAGACCACCGTGTTCTCTGTAGGTCGGAGGCCGGAGGGAGATCACCAAAATCAAAAGGATAGTCCAAAGTTATGTTGGAACACCGATAGTTGATGACCAAAAGTGTCTGTCTGTTGTAAATGAAGTTTGCAGAATTGAAACTAGCGAGCATGTGAGTAATAACCAGGTAAATTATCACCATTATCTGAAATCTGGTAAGACGCTGAGCCTCGTGTTGTGTACGTGCCGCCATCTTGTCAATAATCTTGATCCATCAATACAAAGTCAACCAAATAATTAGTCATTTACTCATGAGAAATGATAACAAAACAAAATCACTTACACAATTTGTAACAAGCAAAGTCAATTTAATTAATTCAATTTAATTCAATTTCATACAACTGAAGTCACGAGAAAACCTATAACAGCTAGCGCAACCGTATCCCAAGTCTTCTAAGCTTCAGGGGCGATCTTAGATGTCAACTTTATCACTGTAGACATACTGAACTGTATGAACAGCATCTGATCATTAATATTCAACAGAAGTCATCTTTTACTAGCTATATCTTTATCCAGTCTGATGGGATGTTAACCTTCTGTTCTTTCTAATTCTGTGCTACTTCGCAAGGATTTTAGTAGAAGCTAAAGATGGCACCTCCACATTAGTAGTAATTTTGCTTTCAAAATGAGGCTTTTGTCAGCAGGAAACCACTTTTCTAGATTTCCAGCTCATTAATATGCAACACTAAAGTCATTCATAGTCAGTCACACATCGAGAGCTTGTGTCTAGGGACAGATGGTGAAGTTAATGAAATTTTAAAGAAGGCATTAAAATTCCATATCACAAATAGAAGGATGTAAGAAACCCTTTGCTCTTTGAGGTGCATGTACGTGATGTTCGCATGAAATTAACATAAATGGATGATTCATATAGTGTAATAACACACATATAGTCAGTACAAAAAAACATTTTAGATTCCCAAACATTAGTTTTCTAGCACAAAATTAAATGTTAAAGAAAAATGTTTGCATGTCAGTAAAGAAAGCAGCATATTACGTACTGTAAGAGACCACTTTTCAGACAAAAAACACAATGAAGGCTGTTGGGTTTTGCTGCAAAATTAAAAAGCGAATGTGACAGTCAAAGTGTCCGGAAGAACCGTGACTGGTTCTGCAAGATGCTCAATAAAACTCACAGCTCATTTCCTTATAAAACTGCAAAAATTGTACTCGAGACTACTATTTTAATTTTTATGTCCCACCACATATTGACTTTGTTTCATTTACTACTGTTTACTGCATTTTATGGTTTTTTTTTTAAATGTAGAAACATTTGAAGGCATTTTTGCTCTACAGCATTTCTTTGCATGCGCCTAAGACTATTGCACAGTACTGTGTGTGTGTGTGTGTGTGTGTGTGTGTATATATATATATATATATATATACGACTCAATTTATTACAAGAAATTTAAACAAGTTAGAGAAATTCAGATTTTACCCTTGCAGCCAAATCTTAACCATCTGTAGCTTTACACAAGAGTCCTGGTAATTCAACAAATGTGCTCAATACAATCACAGGACCCGGCTGCTATTTTTCAAGATATACATGTCCCAAGTGTCCCAAGATTTTCCAGTGTAACAACCCCGTTTAATCAGCACTTCAGTTTCCAGTGCATGTTCATTAGTGTATACTTGGGGGGGGGGGGTACTATTTTATTAATAAACTAACAACATGTAATCATGAGACCTTGATTAGGATTCGGTGTCGTTTACTATGAGAAAGGCTGGAGTTAAACATTTTGTGAGTTTATACTCAGATAGTTGCACAGGAGATGGGCATGCTGGTTGGAGTTTGACCAAAACAGAGGCATGTCTCAATTCTAACATCAAACATTGAACACCTATGTGAGATTTTGGAGTTGTGTGATAGAAAGCACTCTTCACCACCATTATCAAAACACCAACAGAGTGAATGGACAGTGTTCATCACTCCAATACAGTTCCAGATTAATAGAATATGTGCCAAGAGGCATTGAAGCTGTTCTAGTGGCTTGTGTTGGCCCTTACTAACACACTTTATGGGTTTTTTGTTTTGTTTTGTTTTTTGTCACCCATCATGGACTAAATATCCTGAACCTGGGAAATGAACATGTATGCTGTACATTCATATATAAACAGGTCCTCCAAAAGTTCAGATCCTGGGACAGCAACCAGAGCAGCATCACCAAACTCATCAATCCAACCCAAAAGTTTTATTTCTGCAACTACGTATGTGCATTGGAATTTCATTCATGAGTTTACCACACAGACTGCTACCACATCAGCCAATCGTTGTCCATATTCATTTATAAAATTCTTTATCATCTTCACCCTTCCTCTTAACTTCTTAGGAATTCCTTTGTAAAAAGTTCCTCTTGGATGTTATGAATAGATTATAAGATGTGCGTACGTGTCCGGTTGCACAATGCGGTGAAAACTCCCACACAACGTTAATAGTGTGATTAAGGTGTGTACATGTCTATAATGTACTTCGATAATGCGACTAAACGGTAATACTCCACATGTCATAATTCGATTTGTGTTTACGAGTATGACTTTAGTCGGATTAAAGTGTAAGAAATCACTGTTCACATGGTAGTTTCTTAATCAGAATATTGTCTTAATCAGGTTAATATCAGATTATTGTTGTCCATGTAAACATATTGACTGTTACATATCTCCCATATCTTACACATAGCACTACTATATTAGTTATTCCATCAAATGTATTTTCATCGCATTTTGTTGCAATTCTTTTCATCCATTCATTCATTCATACATTGATCTTCAGTAACTGCTTTATCCTGATCAGGATAGCCATGGATCCAAAGCCATATGGAAACACTAGGCACAAGGTGGGAGACTACACCATGGATGCCAGTTCATCACAGGGCACCATTCAAACAGGAGCAGGCCATTCCACCATTCCACCATGTTTTTGGACAGTGAGAGTAACCCAGAGAACCCAGCAGAAACCCATGTGAACACAGGGAGATCATGCAAAACTCGGCACTGACAGCAACCTGAGATCAAATTCGAACCCCAGACCCTGGAGCTGTGAGGCATCAATTTCATTTTCCTCAAACAATTTTACTCACAACATAAAAACACATAATAATTTTTTTTCTGTTAATGAATAATGAACAGAATGATTAACTGACAAATAAAAGACTATCATTTATTTAAACGTGGAAAAACATCTGCCCCATGGCATTTACTCACTCTATCTGGAATAAAGAAAGGAAAAGCTTGTCTTTTGATCTGTTCCCATTTCCCTAAAGAAGAAAAAAAAATGTTTGAACATGAAACAGATGATGGTGGGTTTATTCTCAGTATCGGGGGAGTGTAATCACAGAGAGACACTTGAGGGTCTCTTTATCTGATCAAAATGAAAGAATGGATTTTAGACAGCTTTTTGAAAAGGGTGAAAGTTCAAACAAAGTGGATTTCATGACATTTACCAAGTAGATCTGACATTGCCCAAGATGAAGGGTCTGAAACATTGTGCAGATTGTGTCACCTGAACTGAACACAGTAGAGGGACAAGATAATACTTCGACTATTTCAAACACCAACCTACAGCTTTATCGTAGTGAACTGTTACAGGACTGAGACCCGAGCGACTGCTAATAATATTTATAATTAATTAATCAGGCTCGTATAGCCGGAATTGCTCGTGAAGCCTCGTATTGTGTCAGAGACAACAGAGAAGCTCAGGTTCTAGCTTTTGCCTTTCAGAGCGGATTTAAAGTTGATGTGTCCAGCAGTCGTGAGCAAATCTTCATCAGTTTGGCAGACTCGTGAGAAGAGATTAATGAGGATAGCAGCCTCCTGTGTATCAGAACAGTGTTTGAATATAAAGTAGCAGTGTAACACAATGCAGCTGTCTGTATCTGTTTATTGCTGTAAATATGCATATCTGTCATTTGTTTACTTGACTCTACCACTATGCCACCAGAAACACCTGGAGAAAAAAACTCCAGAGGTAGAAAAGTTACTAATGATGAAGAACTGTGGTCTTTCTGTGTCCCATGAGCTGTTAGGCTACATTCATGGTGCCTTGTATGAGGTGATTTGCATGGTTATAATGACGTCCTTTCCCAAAGTGGGGAAAAAAACATGGACGCCTGTTTTTGATTGCGTTGTCAAAGAGTGTAAAACTCACAAAAAGCTACTTTAAGCACATTTTTACGGTTACAGGCCTGAGTGGCTGTTGGTTCTGTTCTAGTGAAATTTCAAACATTCATGCAACATTTTGGACTGAAACTGCAGCGCAGCAACAACAGCAGACAACTGCGAGTAGCTTAGCACCAAGCCAGGCAGCAGACAATAGCAAGTCACATTAGCAACAAGCTATCCAGGATGCTCTAATGTTGATGTTGAGTAATGTCAAATCAACATGGCCGCTCACATGGTGAACAGTGTAAAGTTCCCCTTCACTACTTTTAAATTAGTTTATAGCAGTGTTAGCTTTAGATCCCAAACATAGCACTTGGTTAAATCTATAACATTTACCATACTAACCGATGTTTTAAAAAGGTAATCATCAACATTAGCTTTATGGGTTATGACTACCTTCTCAAAAGGTTTTCTCCCCAGTCCAAAGGCATGTGTTGTTGGCTGATTGTCCAACAACATGTGTGATGGGTTGGCACCTGGTCCAGGGTTTGTGTCCCCTTGTGCCACAAGTTCCCTGGGATAAGCTCCAGGCTCCCCACAACACATCTTGTTGATGATCAAGATGGCAGAATATCAAGCATGTCAAATTGTTTGTCTGTGAAGTGTTCTGTGATATCACACACACAAACACACAGAGAGAGAGAGAGAGAGAGAGAGAGAGAGATGGTGGTGGTGGTGGTGAATATAAGAAAATTGATGGAATTAGAAAGAAACAATATTAGTGCCCTCGCACGTGACCAGTATATGAAGCTTGTGTAACACCATGCCTGCCGTGATCAGGTGACGTAGCAATTAAGCCCGCCACGTGATATATAAACAGCATCTGTGAACCGCGCTGTCAGCCTTATTATCTTCAGCGAAACTGCATGTCGGTCGTTTGTGTAACGCTCGCAAAAAGATGCTTCATTTTCTCTCTATCTTTAAAAAAATGAAAGAAAAATCCCTTTAAAAAAAGAGAAGAAAAAAGACACACACAAACCTTCTGTGGAAAGTGTTCAGAGGTGGAGCATGCCAGGGCAGCCCTTGAGGGGTCTGACGGTGCGCATTGTGAGCGCCTTACAATTAGGCAGCTCTGCTCATGACTCGCTCTCTTCTCGGACAGAAGGGAGATGGGTTTCAGAGCCTCGCAGATCCTGGGGATCTCGTATTTATCTAGAAGAGGAACCGGAGACGAGCACTGTTCTATCTCTTGCTCTGTCTTCTGAGTCCAGCTCTCCGTCAGACGTTGAAGCTCGTGTCACGACTACTCCTTCCAGTATGGAAAGCCAAAACACCCTCTATGACTCTGAGCCAGTAGGGGGTGCCATTGCACCAAAAACAGAGAGCAGCTCTCAAGCATATAAAGAGCTGCTTGTAGTGATTACTAGGGCAGTTGAAAAACTAAATCTAGACTTGGCCTGGGGAAGAGGAAGTGGCTCGTTGCAGGCTGCATGAGCACTTCCTCCCCAGTGAAAATAAATCTCCCTCACAATGCAGAAAAGAAGTTTTTTTTTCCCTGAAGTGTATGATGAAATATCATGCTTCTGGGGAAAACCATACACTAGCCATATTTACAACCCCGTAACGTCTGATTATTTGGCCATCATAGGAAGTGAACAGCACGGCAATTTAGCTATGTGGAAAGTGGTGGCATTTTAGGGGGGCCGGCTTTGCCTTCCAAGCCATGTAAGGCTACCTCGATGTTGGTGGGAAAAGCCTATGCAGCAGCGGGTCTTGCTTGTGGGTCACTGCATACATTGGCAGTGTTGCAGGCTTACCAACCAGGCCTACTTAGTGAGCTCGACACTAGGGAGGGAATTGGGCCCGAGGCAGTGGCTGAGCTGCCCCGCGCCACAGATTTGTCTCTCCGGGTGACCCAGCAAACAGCCCATCAAATCGGTTGTTCAATGGGTAGCATGGTTGAGGCAGAGAAGCACCTATGGCTAAACCTCTCAGGGATGGGGGACAAAGATAAGGTCTCCATGCTGGACACCCCTGTTAAACCTTCCGACCTTTTGGCAGCACCGTTAATGTCATCGCCGACAGGTGTTGCTAAGCAAAACAGCAAACGGCGGCATTCAGCCAGTTCCTTCTCCATCGTGTCGAGTTTGCCTGGGCATCCATGAGTGGAGCCCAGGCCAGAGCTAGTGTGAGGGAGGCACAAAAGGCAAGTGTGGTGGCCTGCCTCTCCCCGCGGAGAGCCAGGGGGACCGGATGGCCACAGTCGCAGCCTGCTAATAAACCTGATCTGAGAATGACCATAAAGGCCAAGCAGGCAAGGAAGGAGCAGTCCTGATGGGCCACGGAGAGATGTATCAGGGGACGTGAGTTTGTTAGGGCAGATAGCCCCCAGTGCTACTGTAGGGTCTCCCCTAACCAAGGTCGTCCCAAGTTTTCAGTTTTCTCTGGTCAGCAAGCTGTCACAGGGCAATGAAAATCTGATGCTTTCCTTCCAACACAATGTGGAAAAGTTAACGTCGCTAAAAGACCATCTGCCAGCGTGGAAACTGCTGCTGCTAAATGTGTCTCCATGGGTTCTGTCTACCATAGAAAAGGGTTCCCGGGTCCAGTTCAGAGCTCGACCCCCCCGGTTCAGAGGTGTGCTCACCACAGTAGTCATCACAGAACAGAGCCCGATGTTAGTGCAGAAAGTAAGATCTCCCTGGGGGGGATGGGGGGGATTTTAGATCTGCGTCATCTGAACCATACTCTTCAGACATACAGGTTCAAGATGCTGATGCTCAAACTTATCATGCCACAGATTCAGTTCGAGGACTGGTTTGTGATGATAGGTCTAAAAGACGCATATTCGCACATAGGAATATCGCCCAGTCACAGGAAGTTCCTGAGGTTCGCGTTTGGAGGTAACGCGTACCAATATCTGGTTCTTCCCTTCAGGCTAGCTTTATCCCCTTGCACCTTCACAAAGTGCATGGATGCTGCTATGGCTCCCTTGCGACTCCAGGGCATCCGTATACTAAACTACCTGGATGACTGGTTAATTCTAGCATGATCCAGGGAACAGAACTGCCACTTCAACATCGAGATGTTGTTCTCACCCACATGAGGAGCTTGGGGTTCAGGTTGAACCTTAAGAAAAGTATGCTTTCTCCAGTGCAGAGGACAAGTTTTCTAGGGCTTATACAGGATTCTTCTACGATGAGGGCGTTTCTATCCCCAACATAAGTAGGGTCAATCCTCTCAACATTGAGCAAGATGTCTCTAAGTCTCTAAGTGAGATTGTTGGGCCTTATGGCAGCAGCAGCCAATGTCATACCGTTGGGCCTATTGCACATGTGACCATTTCAGTGGTGGCTGAAAAGTCGGGGGTTTCGTCCAAGGATAAAATCTCTGAGAGAAATTAGTTGCACCTGGCTGAATAGGGGGTGTGAACATAACCCTCCCTGTTGGTTGATATATGAGACCACTGCTGTGTTGTCTGTCACAACTAACACGTGGTGACCTCTTAATTGAGGAAGAAAGACCTTCAGTGCTAGAAATATGGCCCGCATCTCTAGGCGATTTATATGCCACTCCAGATGAGGGCCACTCCAAAGACTGTAAGCTGGACAGCCATTTAAGACTGCGCCGCAGCCCATGAGGGAGGCGTCTGTCATAACCGTTTTTTGCAATAAGGAGATGCCCCTAGAGTGCGACCCGAGTCTAGAAACCGGGGACACCTCCAAATTCTCAGAACACGTAAGCATCGCCGCATGACACTGATTCTTCTGAAGTGCACGGAAGGAGCCTTTCCATACGGCACAATTGAAGTATCTGACAACCCATGTCGTCACAGTGCCTGGCGCACCCTGGGCAACGTTCAGTATCATACTGCTGAGCGGCCAATCCTTCCACCACGATGGTTCCACCAGTAATATGCGACACCAAACGGCACTTGTCAGAGCCAGCCCTGACCATCATCTCTATTACCATAGAGGGTTTCTCAGAAGACAAAGCGCTACTCCTTTCGGAAATGTGCCACGAAACGCAATATAATATCCTATGCATCCAAGAGACGCATTGTGACTTTGGCCAAACTAGGCCGCAGATACCCGGACTGACATTAGTAGTGGAAATTCCGCACCCAAAAACATGGAAGTGTGATCTACACCAAACCGGACATTACAGTTTCATCTTCTTCTTGTGCTTGTCGGGACACTGTGGAGCTTATCACTGTGGACTTCGGTACCTGCACAATTTCATCCATCTACAAACCACCTGTCCAACCTTTCATATCCTGGGACATCAGCGATTCAGATGAACAATGGATTAGAATGATTGTTGAAGACTTCAACCAAGCCACAACACGATGTGGGGCTACCAATCCACCAACTCTGACAGTGAAGCGGTTGAAGCATGGGCGGAGGCCAACGGCCTCACTCTCCTCCACAACCCGACGCTACCTGCATCCTTCAACAGCGGATGATGGCGGCGTGGCTACAACCCTGACCTCATCTTCGTCAATGAGAACATCAGCCCACAGTGCTCGAAGTCCGTCTGCAAACAGATCCCGAAAACACAGCACAGGCCCATCATGTGTCGGGTGCAAGCTGTAGTACAACCCATTAAGGTTCCCTTCTGGCTGTGGATCAACTTTGGTAAAGCAGACTGGACTCGATTCGAGGGTATCGATGCAGAGGGTATCGATGAGAAACTCTGTACTCTTTCATCTGTGGCATCGATGATGACACTCCGAACGTGTCATGTCAAACCATACTGAGAGGCTGCCGCACATACCAAGTCCCTAATCTTAACACAGATGCATCAGGACTTCTTAAAACGTACGAGGCTTTGTACGAGAGTGACACCTTCTCTGAGGAAACCGTACAGACCGGTGCTAAGCTGATGCAAGAGCTGTCCACGAGCTGTAGGAAAAAATGGGAAGACACAGTTGCGAACATCGACATGACACACAACAGCAAAAAAGCCTGGTCCACCCTCCATAGGCTAACAGGTGACCCCCCCTGCAGCTAGTCAACCCTGGACAAGTCATCGATAATCAGGTCGTGAGCCAGTTGCTGCTCAGCGGTAAACCACCACACCGACTACCTAGAGTTGCACGAGTAGTGGAAGCACAGGAAGACAGCAGCAAAATAAGTAAACCGTTCACACTGTTTGAAGTTGTCACTTCAGTGAAACTTCTGAAAAATGGAAAGGCAGCCGGTGTTGATGATCTTACCATAGAGCAGATCAAGAACCTTGGTCCAGTGGCAACATCATGGCTCCTGGCACTTTTCAACAACTAACAATGCTTAGAATACCAAGTGCTTGGAGAAAATCAAAGGTTATTGCATTGCTGAAGCCAGGGAAATGCCCACTGACACCAAAAGCTACCGACCAATATCTCTTCTCTGCCACACCTATAATCTGTTCGAGCGCCTCTTGCTCAACCGGCTGGCACAGGTAGTTGAGCCCCAACTCAAACTAGAACAGGCTGGGTTCCGACCCGGGAAGTCCTGCATGACCCAGACACTGAAGTTGATGCAGTTTATAGAGGAAGGCTATGAACTCGGTATGATTACAGGCAGGGTGTTCGTCGGTCTATCTGCTGCCTACAACACGGTCAACATCAAGGGACTTCTTACGAAAGTTAGAAATATTACCAAGGACAGAGGCTTCATGAAAATTCTCAACTAGCTGCTCCACAACCGCAGATTCCAAGTCCATCTCCACACGGGGAAGAGTCGCTGGAGATGTCTTCCACCGGGTAGCGTCCTGGCCCTGACCCTGTTCAATACCTACATGAAAGACCAACCCAGCCCACTACAGACACACTGATTCGTGTATGCAGATGACTTGACCTTAGCAGCGCAGAGCAGTTCTTTTGAAGTGGTAAAGTCGACCTTGTCTGAGGCCTTGAAACATCTAGGACAGTACTATGAGGCTAATTGTCTCAGGCCTAACCCCTCAAAGATGCAGACTTGCGCATTTCACCTGCGCAACCACCAAGCAAGGAGAGCCCTGAGTGTCACCTGGAATGGTGTAGAGATCAAGCACTGCCCTCACCCAAGATATCTGGGGATCACACTGGACAGGGCGCTCACGTACAAAGCTCATTGCTTTAACACCCGACAAAAGGTCAATTCGTGCAACAACTTGCTGCGAAGGCTGACGTCAACCAGCTGGGGCACAACGGCTCACACTGTGCACACCACTGGCCTGGCACTGTGCCTCTCTGCTGGCGAGTTCGCCTGCCCAATCTGGCAAAACTCCACGCATGCCAGCGTCAGCTAGACCCAGTAAACTGCACAACAGCTGCAGTCCTGGAGTTCTTACAAAGACATTTCTCAGCAGGGTTGGTTCCTCCTCCAACCAGGGTCTACATGGCCACCATTTTGGCCAGCCACGCCCCTATTGATGGAGCCTCTGTAGGGCAGCATCCTCTAACTTCGAGGTTTATGCATGGTGTCAGGTGGCGGAGGCCCATCTGCAGACACACGCATACCTTCCTGGGACCTTCTGTGGTCCTGGAAGGTTTGTCGGGTGCCCGATATGAGCCTTTAGAGTCAGACTCTGAAAAGCTTCTGACTCTAAAGGTAGCTCTTCTGCTGGCCCTGACATCTCTCAAGCGAGTAGGAGATCTACAAGCTCTCTCTGTTTCCCCTTCCTGCCTTGACTTTACCTCTGGATTAGCCAAGGCCTTCCTATATCCTAGACCAGAATATATTCCTAAGGTGCCTATATCTGCTGCCTTGCCTGCAGTGTTGCAGGCTTTCTGCCCTCCTCCGTTCCTCACACCGGAACAAGAGACATTGCACCGACTGTGTCCAGTGAGGGCTCAATGTACTTAAGCCCACAGCTCTGGCTAATGGTGTAAGTCGGAGCAGCTGCCTGTCTGCTTTGGTGGCAACAGTAGAGGTGATGCTGTGTTGAAGCAGCGCATCTCTAATTGGACAGTTGAAGCAATCTCTATCACTTATGAGGCGCGCGGTCTCGCTACACCTCTGGACATAAGGGTTTATTCCACTAGGGGGGTCACCTTCTCGAAGGCTTTGTCCAAAGGGCTATTCTTACAGTATGTGTGTGCTGCGGGGTGGTCTACACAGCACACATTCATTCAATATTACAGCCTGGATATACATTCCACCCCAGGCTCGAGTGTCTTGCAGTGACCCTTGGGCTTGGATCTTTTTATACAGGCTGTACCCTCGGTATAACGGAGTGGGTATTTTCATTCCCACAGCATTGAGCTAATGCAACATGGAGTTCCCTTTGAAAGGGAACATCTTGGTTATGCATGTAACCCTGATCCTTGAGAAGGGAATGAGACGTTGTGTAGAGACGTTTTCTTTTTCCTCTCCTTTCCTATTTATTTTACTTCATGCGTTTTTATTCATTGTTCTCCCTCTCTTTAAGAAGTGGCTCTAGTAGTCCATAAAAAATGTTTATAGATTTTATATATTGCTAACATTTTCAGAGTTGGTAATTTAGGTCCACAGGCTATATCCCAAAAATATAGCTCACTTAGTATTCAGAGTTGAGTTACGCAGCTGCATCAGTCAATTTTCAGATTAATAAAATTACCTGTGTGAAGTTCACACACGCCGGGGTTGTCTGATTCTCCAGAAGTGGCCGGGGGGGGGAAGTAAATGTGGACTGAATACAGTGGGAGGGTTAAAAACAGAAAGTGAGAGAGAACAGAGAGAGAGAGAGAGAGAGAGAGAGAGAGAGGAATCCTTTGGTCAAATGGTCAAATAGGTAGCAGATTTTAATCAGCGGTAAGAGAAGCCTCAAATTCTGCCTCTATGATGAAACATTTGGGTAATACACAGACACACACACACACACACACACACAAGTACCCTCTGCAGCTGTCTGCCTTAAGCCCCATACCTACAGTAAGAAATTGGTGGGTCTGTGTAGGCCGAGTATCAGTTGGCCAAATACATATTCTGGGCTCTCCTCTGAACACTATAGTTAGTCTGACCTTTCCCTCAGACCCAGTGCACTAAATAATGTGCTTACCCCCATTCTTCTCAGTCCTTAGTGTACTTTTCACTTCACTATTTCTTATGACTTCACTATGACTCCCATCATTCGTCTGTCGGTAAAATACTAAAAAAAAAATCCTTGAGAAGAAAATACTAACCAAACTAACCTAAACCTAAACCATCCCCCTTGCCTGAATTAAGAAGGGAAACAGCAGTAGGAATAAATGAATATCTATTGCACTTTACAGGGGGGACTCTAAGCCGGGAGCCAGAAGGTAGGATCTGAAACTCAGAGTGAAGGGGATGGGTACTGATTATGATAGATTCAGCTTTCCGCACTGTGTGTTGTACAGATCAGTGAGAGTTCTTTGCTGGACACCTAGGATTTTACTGCTGACCTTCACTATTTTGGACAGAGCAGTTTTTGCCTTGACACTGAGATTTCCATACCAGCATATTACAGAAAATGTTAACAGACTCAATGTAAGATTTCTAAAAAAAAAAAGGATCAGAAAGTTCTTATCAACATGAAATACCTGTTAACATACCTCTGTAATTGAAATTAAAATTCAGCACACCAGGTTGTGTGTGATGTCAGCATGTCTCGTACATCCTTGGAAACACACCTCTCCAACCATGACGGATCTCTGATGTCTAAATGAGGCTGTGTGTTGGCACAATCTGTACACATGCCGGTGCCAGAGGGCCTGACAAGCATTTTAATGCCACATTTCATCCACAGAGCAGATAAAGAAGTGGAGTCGAGACCTCGGTCCTTTCTAAAATGGGTCCTGTTCTCTTGATGGGATTGTCCACTTGTTCAGTGCCTGCGGGAACTCGGAGAGAAATGAGCTACAGCCTGGGGCCACGAACTCTTTCCCTCATGCCCTTCTTCTCTCGTTGCCATGTTTTCTCATCTGCCTTTTATTCCCTTGAGGGACAGAGCCATGTCTCAAATGGCCCTTCTGAAATGTGAGATGGGGCAGAGGCGAATGTCCAGTCATGGACCTCATTTCAGTCCTATCTGCTAGTATCATCATGAAGTCCACACACCAAATCCAAAACGTTCCCCTTTGTCTTCTTTGCCCTTCATCCCACGTTTCACAGGCAGACAGGCAGAGGTTAGGGCAGTCATGTGTGGTGATAGACCTTCGCTTATTGCTAGCAATAGCAGCTTGAGGAATAGCTAGACAACTCAAACTTGTAATCCATAGAAATTCTAACAATTAAGAGCGATTTAGTTGGATTTCATAATGAAAAGAATTGCAGCAAAAATCTCCTCAGAAAATGTTGATTAATTTTTAATGCACTCGTTCTAATATGTTATCATTCCTATAGTAACAGCTCGTTCATGGGGACTTGTGTGTCAAACACTCATCGTAACTTAAGCCTTACAACATACTTTAAAAATGTGATATTTAATAAAGAACAGTGTATAATGGTTGATGAGGTCGAGTTTCCTGTAAGGAGACGTTTATTTAAAATTTATGGAGTTCTCCAGCATCAGTGTTCTGGAATAGTTTTCTGAAGTCTTCAGGACAGAGGCGTTTGCACTTTCCAGTTTCTTGGTAACATGATAGTTTAGGGTTTTTTCATCATATTCATTTCAAGAAAAAGGAAAAAAAGTGATGACCATGAGGGAACGATTGTTTATAGCTAATATAAAGTATATGATAATAGGAGATAGCTAATTGATGTTAAAAAAAAAAATTTAATCCCAGATGTTTAATGTGGTCTCAGATTTTGGAGCCCACTGCATATATTCTTTCACAAAGGAGACAGTGGAGAGATTGGGTTGTAGAGATTGGGTTAAGCAGCGTTCATTGACATCAACGTTCATTTCTAATTTCTGCAGTTAGAGAGTGGATTGATCTCTGTCGCGGGAGAAGATGCTGTTCAGGCGTTTGCGGAAACTCCTGAAGCGCCTGGAGACCTTTGAATCACGGCGTGAAACTGCAAAATATAAGATGAAGCCGAGTTATAGAAAAATGACAAAACTGCTTTTTTAGATCGTTATCAGAGCATTAAATGAAGGATTGGAATGGATCTTGTGAGAAAATAACATCTGATGAATAAAACTACGTGTCGCACATGTGAAGAAAAAATTAATCATGCCGAAACAACACGTGAAAATACAACAACATGCCCTACATGTGAAAAAGGTGTTTAAACTACACGTGAATGAATTATGAAGTCATTATTTATGTGTGAATTTCATGCGACTTTTCTATAAAAGAAGTCATCAGGTATAAAGGAGGTCACTGAGGATTAGGAAAAAGTTCAGTGCAGTGTTATTTTAAAGACTTACTCTTGGGAAGGTCTTCCTCGGTGGAACTGGTGGGCTGCTCACTGACTTTCAGAATATCTGCATCTACATCTGCACCATATTCTGCATCTGCACCATATTCTGCATCTGCACCATATTCTGCATCTGCACCAATGTTCACGTTCTAGGAAAGATTTATCAAGATAAAAGGAGAAATCAAAAAACAGAAACTGGCCTCTGCAGTGATAAATGAACTGAGAAGCCTAATTATCAACGTTTGTTTATAATGTTACAAAATTACTTTTTCATACTGAAAGACACAAATCCTTCATACCTTAAAGCCACAGTTTATGGGTGAGTTTTTCTCCGGAATAATGTCAAACCCATGTCCCTCCTCCTCCTTGATGGATGCAGATGCTGGATCTACAGAGCTGCGATGACTTAATGTCCCTGGTGTCTCACGAAGGGAATCTGCTTGCTCACCTACAGTGTCCTTTTCTCTTTTGAACAAAAACTCGTTTCCATCCATTATTACATGAGCACTGCCATTGTAGGTGTTATGAATCGGAAGAACATCATCATCTTTCTCAGGACTTTCTTCAAACAAAGGCGATGGGCGGCCAGCTGGTCTGTCCAAGATGTTTTTTTCTGCTTCATGTTCTGCACCTGAGCCTGAAATGACTTCAGAAGTACTGCATGAAGCACCTTCATCAGACCATGGCAGAGGTGGACGTTTAGAGCACCTGACGGATCTCTCTGCAAAAATGTAAAGTAGCTCGGAATAGCAGGGGATATAATTTACGGTGTCGACCTCAGTCCCTGCAGCCTCAAGAAGGTAATCTTCATGTTCTGCACCTGAGCCTGAAATGACTTCAGAAGTACTGCCTGAAGCACCTTCATCAGACCATGGCAGATATGTACGTTTAGGGCTGGGCTTTAGCACATAGTCATGCGAGCCCCTGACGGACTCCTCCGCAAAAATGTAAAGTAGCTCGGAATAGCAAGGGATGTAATTTATGGTGTTGACCTCAGTCCCTGCAGAACAGATACTGCAACAACATCCTACTCTGTTTGATTTGGGGAGACATTCAGCTGTTAGATTTGTTAAGTGCTCATATAACGCGCCTATTGGTTTATCCACATGTTCTGGGATTGCCTTTTCCATTAGAATGTCTGTAACTGCCACAGCGGCTTTGTCGAGGATAACGTCAGACCTGCTTGTGAAAAAGCTACTATCCTCAGATGCCGTTTCTGCATTTGAAACACTATATTTTTTTCCTTTATACCATGGCTTTTGATAGAAGCTGGACTTGGCCTGCTGCTCCTCATCCAAATATAATTTTTCAAGCTGCCACATGACCTCCTCAGTGCAGCTGTCAACATCAGCCAGCAGTTTGGAAGGTTCCTCCTGATCATAAGGCACTGCTGGTGCTGCATCCTGCAGATCTGAGCAAGGCTTTTTGGAGGAGATCAAGGTCCCACTTCGACATGCATGATCATCTTTTTCCTCAGCAGCATTGACTAAACCATTGACCACCATTTCAGTAATATCCTTGGCCTCAGAAGACGTCACTATGTTGGGGTCAAAACCTGACTGAGATAAAATATGTGAAAAAATTTTCACCAGCATATCACTCATATCCCGTGTAGCCTTGTTTTGGAGCTTCACTGAATCGTCAGTTTCAGGCTTAACATCAAATTCATGAAAGATGTTTTTGAGTGATCTGTTCATCTCATCGGCTACGGCCTTTGACTTTTGCCCTGATGCGATCCTCCGGATTGTCTCCTGCATTGCACCTTTGATTTTAGTGATGGTTGTTTCAAAGGAGTCACATACCAAATCAGAGCCATCGTCTGTGATATGAATCGGAACGACACGATCATCTTTTACTGACTCTGCAGAGCAATTTGGTTTCTCAGGACTTTCCATAAACATACTGAAAAATTGCTTCAGCTTATACTTCACCTTAATGAAAAGAATCAAAGGAGAGAAGAAGCTCAGTGGAGTTTGGGAAGATGAGCCACTTCTCAAAGCTAGCTGAGCACTTGCAAACTTCTGCAATGTGCTGCTAACAGATCTCGAAATCTCAGAAGAGATGTCTTTGAGATGACCTTCTGAGAAACCTTCTGTTGGCATCAATGAAGGACAGGACTCCAGCTTCTGTAAGATGATCTCACTTACACGATGGGATAACTTGGTCTGAAATGGGGCTGATGTCAGGATATCGATATCTGTGAACGAAATCGGGTCTGTCAGTTCATTCCTGTACAAATGAACGGCTTGATTAATAACCTCTTCTGTGCACAGGTCAATAACCTGCTCGTCCTCCTCCCAGTCAATCTCTTCTGGACTAAATTCAGAAAGAAATTCTTGGAGATGACTGCGCACTGTTTTTAAGGTGGTACGTGCACTCTTCAACGGTCCTTCTTTTCCGATATCAACAGCATCACCTACAAAACCAGCAAGAGCATCCAAGCTATTTGTTGCATGTCCCACTATGGATTGCATCGACTCATAAAACTGGTCCAAAATCATAACTACTGATCTGCCATTATCCATAGCGGCATGTTTTAATGAAAATTGACTTCTAAAAGGCCCAGAGTCAAATGACGCGCCTATTAGTTTATCCACATGTTCTGGGACTGCCTTTTCCAATAGAATGTCTGTAACTGCCATAGCGGCTTCGTTGAGGATAACGTCAGACCTGCTTGTGAAAAAGCTACTATCCTCAGATGCCGTTTCTGCATTTGAAACACTATACATTTTTCCTTTATACTGTGGCTTTTGATAGAAGCTGGACTTGGCCTGCTGCTTCTCATCCAAATATAATTTTTCAAGATGCCACATGACCTCCTCCATGCAGCTGTCAACATCAGCCAGCAGTTTGGAAGGTTCCTCCTGATCATCAGGTACTGCTGTTGCACGATTTTTCACCAGCGTATCACTCACATCCCATGTAGCCTTGTTTTGGAGCTGCACTGAATCGTCAGTTTCAGGCTTAACATCAGATTCAGGAGACATGTTTTTGAGGGAAGTGTTTAAGTCATCAGCCACGGTCTTTAACGCTTGCACTGCAGCTTTCATTTTAGTGATGCCTGTTTCAACTGAGTTATATTTCAAATCAGAGGAGTCTTCTGGTAAACTGGGAATGAGAGAAAATTGATGCAAAATCATCCATCGAAATAAAAGGTACCACAATATTTATGGCAATAAAATAGAAGTAGTTCTTAGACAATCACTTCAATTTTAGTCACTTAAACAGTAGAGTAAAGTTCATCCCTGAATATTAACAGTGGACACTGACACTTGACTGTTAGAGTTCAAAGTTGTGAGTGTTTATATACAGGTTGTTATACGGTACATGGGTTTACCTTTGACCTGAGCAGATCAGTGTTGCAGAACGGCTCCTTGATTCACATTCATCCTTTTCCTTCAGCTTAGCTTCTGCACGGAGAACCGATTCAATCCCGAAACGTTCAATGAGATCCGGCAGCATCTTCCCGATGACGGACTCCGACACAGACATCACGATTTCGGTGCAGATAGATGCAAACTTCAGTTTTGTGTGCTGTTTAAACAACACAGAAACAAAGAAAACAGGTTAGGAATACTAACCCACTGAGGCCATGTTGTTTATTTAACAAGTAAAAACTGTAACTGTCGGCAGGTTTCTGTTTTATACGAGAAATGATCAAATCGGGACACGTTAGCTTCTTACCTGATTCGTCATGTCCTCAGACAAAGTCGTCCATTCCCTTAAAAAGAATTCACAAAGTTAATGATTTATTCATTGTCTAATGTGTAAAAGATTTTTTTTTTAATTATGTTTTTATAAATTTTATAAATTAAGTTAGACATAAAAATTAGGAGGAAAAAAACATCAACCTACTCATCACTCAGATGAAGAACGGTGTCCAAAATGTCCCTAAAGGTCATCAGGCCCTGACAGCTCAGGAAGGCTGGAAAGGAAGATTCACGTGTTCCAGACTGATCCATTTTCTTCTTATCGCTAATCTGTTGAGAACAAAATAAGTTCAAATCAGTTTAGCTGGAGCAGTTTTAGTAGCTCGGTAACCAATGTACAATAATGTAAGTGGTTCAATGGTGGCTTTTGTTTAAGTGTCTAGAATTAGAATTTAGAACCAACTCCTGCTGTGATGTCACAGAAGCGCCCAGCAACATCAGAAATATTCCGTGCAGGAAAACAACAACAACAACAACATTTCCATTAAAGATGATGAAGGCACTGATTGAGTTACTGAGAGGTTAAATCCACATGGTGAATTTCTGCTTTTGTAGAGAATTTCGTGAGACACATTCTGGAATATCAGAAAAAGGGCTTTTTAAATAGTTATTCAAAATCTATTACCTAAAATCCTTCAGGAAATAAAGTCTACTCTTTTAAAAGATGTCCTTCCTAGTCACACAACTGGAAGCACAGACCTTTTAAACAAAATAGTTTTAAAAAATGAATAAAAAGACTTACCTAGAAAGACAACTTAGAATGACTTCAGCGTACCAAGGAGTTCGACATAGTGGCGTAAACAATCCACCAACGCCTCCATGTTTATCTTTTGTTAGCAAAAAAGCTAAAACATTAACATTATCACATGGCTAAAACACTATCAGATGACCAGCATGCACTTCTATATATTGTAACTCTATGGGTTGTGCAGATTGGGAAGTCTAATGTTAAAACCGTGCAACTGCATTAGACATAATTAATAGTAATTAATACATAATTAATAGTCAACCAGGACACAGTTAGAAAGTAGCAAATATTTCCTCATCATTTTGTTGAAATTTGTTTCTGAAATCCCAGAGTTGACGTGTCATGTATGTTATTGGCAGAAAAATTTTTTTTCTTTTTATTCATAATCCAGCCACAGGGACTTCTGATGGATTTCACACATATAGCACACACAAGATTTTAATAAATGCAAATTCATAATAATAATAGGTCACACAATCATATATACAAATTATACAGTCACGGGAAAAAGAAAGTACACTCTCCTTCAATTCTATGTGTTAATTATGTGTTCCTCACCAACTTCTGTAAACAAACAAATAACCTCAAGTGACAACAACAACAAAAAACAATAGATTTCAATATGTTGTAAGTTTCCCCCCCCCAAAAAAAGTAAACCAACATTCAGAAACCGGGTGGGGAAAAATAAGTACACCCTTCCTATTTTCACAACCATTAATGACAATTAGAGAGTCTTTATTGGTCACAGTGAAATTCTTTTCTTTGCATACGTCAGCATGTCAGGAAGCTGGGGACAGAGCGCTGGGTCAGCCATGATACAGATAACAGAAAGGGTTAAGGGCCTTGCTCAAGAGCCCAACAGTGGCAGTTTGACAGCACTGGGGCTTGAACCCTTGACCTTCTGATCAGTAACCCAGAGCCTTAACTGCCAAGCCATCACTACCCTTAGCTGTTAGAAGCTAGGTGTTACTAATGAAATGTAGAAGATTTCTACATTTCTATATCTCTCACACACACATACGTGTGGCCAATGACTGCTACCCCGCTGTGGTATAAACGGCTGTGAATAAAACAGTCAGTGGGCGGCTGTTGGCCATTGCAGCTCATTAAACACACACACACACAAACACAGCAGGAGGACAGGAGCAGGAGTCTTTTCCTGAAGAAAAATTACTTTTAGTACTAGTCTACACTAGTGTATTTTGTGTTTCCGCTGTGTTTCAGAAACGATCTCCGTCCACACTACACGACCGAAAACGCATGTCACATGACCATTCATGCGCATCGGGCATCTGCATACGAGTGTAAACAGGAAGTTGGTTGCTAGTCCAAACTGGCATTCCATGTTGGGCTTTGTTTGTTGAGATTTGTTGCCGATTGCTCTAATCATAGCTCGCCTCTTGCGCATGTAGGCAGCTGCAATATTATAAAATACAGAATTTAACTGCACAATGGCTGCTAAGAATGAAAACAAACCCAGCAAAGCTTGCGATCCAGTCTCCATGTTGTTGTGTATATGATTAAAGTAGCGTTATGGTTATATGTTAGGGATTTGACGAATCAGGAACGGATATGCAATGATCCAGAAGACCCAATCAGGGGCGAATGTGGGTGAAGCCACGCCTTCATTTTCAAAAGTCTTTGTTTTGGTCTGTTGACACTGAAACGACAGCCCAGTTTACTTGTCTGACTGTCTCTCACATAATAAACCTCTTATCTGCATTTGCATCCGTCCTCAACTCCATTATGTGACTCGCAGACACATTCGATCTCTCTCGCGCACTTATGGACACACTCGGCCTCTCTCTCTCCCCATTCGCTTCACTTTTGTCCAGTTTGGCACCACATAGTCATTGGGGAAATAATCAACTTATTGGGTAGCGTGCCAGCCAGTATCCAGTCACCTCACCTCTTGTACAGTATTTTCCATTTAGTTGTAATCTGTCATGTAATTAAATGTAATGGAGGTTAGAATGGATGCAAATGCAGATAAGAGCTTTTATTGAAGAGAGGGAGGCAGACAAATCCAAAACGTGAAACAAAAGCGTGGGCGGAAACAGGCAATGGGTCAGGTGATCTGCAAACGGGCATTAAACAGGCAAGGCAAAAGCATGTAACGAGAAACAAGATCAAAGACTATCACAAAAAAACGAGGAACAGGGCACAAACGCTTGATACGGTGATAACACTCAATACTTTGCAAAGTGCAAATAGACACGAGGGGTTTAAATGACAAACTTAAACAAGAGTGAACACAAAACAGCTGAGATTAATGATGACACATACAGGGAAACAAGCAATGACAAGCATGAACATACCATGTTTTTATCATTTATATTATGACCATTTTATTCATATTTATCATCTCGACATCAGCAGAATGGTAATTAGAGCACAAAGATCCCTAAAGCACTGTTGAAGTGGGTGGAGTGAGGTTTTTATAACATATTACGGAATTTAACAGACACTCTTAACCAGAGCAACTTTTCTACAACCCAGAAATTGAGGGTTAAAGAACTTGCTCAAGGGCCCAGCAGTAACCGTGTATACTAATGACATGGTAATAACATAGTAATAATATCCCAGAACAGCATATACCATAACATGGTAATAACATGATGCTGGGATTCCAATTCCTTCCAATCAGACGTCCCATGTCTTAACCACTGAACTACAACCACCACTTACCAAACAAGCCATACCCATGCTCTTAGCACTTAATGTGTATAAAAATGAAATTCACTAACTTTGTACAAGATTCCTTTCTTTCTGTATGCCTGATTTTATGTTTCACTCACTTTTCTTTTATCACACATCATCCTCCTCGCACAACACAATCACTCCAGCAACGGTGAGAAAGACTGGACTACACTGCACTCAGGAGGTGAAGTTAGGAAACTGCAGGATGTTAGGGCTGTATTAGACCAATTTAAAAATGGTAAAATATGAGGGGTCACACTGAAAACTAGCACACCTGAAAGAGTTAAAACAAGTGCCATTCTGGATCTAACAAATTTCTAAAAACTATAGTTTAAGAACTAATAACTGCTGAATATTGTTTAATCACAGATTGAAACTTAACAGCAAATTAGCTCCATTGTTTAGAACAAATTTTTTTTAAAAGGGAGTTAATGAGACTTCACCACTGACTTCAGGGGCTTTATCAAGTTCCGCAAGCTCATGGAGAACCTTTTAAACCCCTCCAATAGCTAGACACTTTAGTCCAGAAATTGAAACAGACCTGCACACATTTTTGTGCCGTTTCATTTCATCTTGGGAGAATATACGTTTTTTTAATTTGGCCATTGGTAAGAACAGTCCGTCTGCTCAGGAAGCCTCTCAGATATCTAAATAAAACACCAACACACTGTAGTTTCTATAAACATTTATTAGATTAGCCGGGTGGACAGCTCAGACCAGAACACCGTACTGTTTCAGTACGTCCGTGTACTTCGCGATCTTGCTCGCGACGTTCTTCTCTGCCTGCTTGGTCAGCTTGATCTGCACTTTCTTCTTCTTGTAGTACATCTTGGCCTTCTCTTTGCGGCGCTCCTCGAGCGTGCCTGTGATGGCCTGGTACTTCCAGCCCACCTCGTGAGCCAGGCGTCCGAGCAGGGCAAACTGAGTGTGTGAGAGAGAAAAACATCAGTAGATATTCATACCATTTCCTTCATTATGTTGTTTAAGGTTGCTCGTCTCAGATGGAAGTGCATGTGAAGTATTCTCATGGTCATTAAACTCAAACACTTCTGTGGAACAAAACATCACTGACAAGCAATTACACACACTTTATAAATAAGCCTCATGTGGCTTGTGGCCTTGAAACCACCAACACACTTGTGTGCAAACTTTCTGGAGTTTTTTTTTTTCGTTTGTTTTTTTAAGTTTTAAAGAAAATGGCCAGGGCTTTAGCTGTTATGTACTAGGCTTTGTATCAGCAAAGCAAGCTGATCGTATTAGCTACGTACTCTCAGCAAAGGCACCAGCAATATTCCCAATGTGTCATTTTTATTCTTAACTTCTTTATACATAATCAGGAGGTTGCATAATACAATTGACAAGATGAACCCCCTGTTCCAAGTTCCTCCTTTTTTTTTTTTTAATGGGAACTACCCAGAGGTAGGAATTAAAGCTGTGCGCGAACATACACCCCACACACAATAAGATTGTGGTCCGAGGAATCATTCCAACAAATTTTTATTATTTATTCTTTTTTTTTTGGCTTGCCTCTAAAATCTATGTGGTAAGTTATCTTAATATAAATTACACGCATGGAGAAAATGAACAGTCACCCATCACTTGATTCTTTTTATTTAAATTCACAACTCATCATGCAAATTACCCAGTCGATTTCTCATTGTTAAAAATAAATAAGAATTTTTTTTTTTTTTTTAAATTACGTTTAAGGCTCGGAGCGCTGAAATGATTTCGCACAACTTAATCTTTGAGAAGTCTGTTAACTCGACAGTATGAGGGTGTGTGGAACAAGAGAAACAGGACATTAAAACTGTAGTTGTAAAAGAGAGAAAAGTAAAAAAGGACTACTAGTCCATTGCTCTCTAAACCCCTTTCTACTGCTACCGTAAATCTGATGCACTTATGACAGCCGTTCGCTATAAACAATACAAAAAACCCTCAGACTATTTTTATTTTTCTATCAATAAAACCCACACTCGTTTTGATTCTCATGCCGATTTGACAGGTTTGATTCCTAGTCACGCTGAACAGTAAAAGTAAAAAAAAAAATTTTTAAAAATGCGCCTTGAGTGGTCCTACCTTGCGAGTCGGCTTCAAGCGCACAATTTTCAACGCTGCTGGCACCACCACACGCTTCCTCTGCAAGAAAGAAAAAAAAACAAACGAATTTAAAATAAATAAAACCCTTACTAGGTCCAACACAATGACCCAACGTGTCTCAGTTAGATGTAATGTTCTCAGAGGAAACTCAAACAATGTAGGTAAAGAAATTAGCATCACAGACATGTTTGCATTAACAGCGAGTTCGGGGTGAAGAGCAGCGTTACCTTGTCATAAGGAGGAGGAATACCGTCAAACACCTTCAGCCTCTCCAGAGCAGCCTGCCCACGCTTGGTTTTGTGGGGAAGCATACCTGTAAGATAAATAAAAACAACTTTAAAGATTAAAGTTCTGAACACGCACCAAAAAAAAAAACCCTGAAAAGATCAGTGTTTCGAGTCTGGTCGAACTCAGTAGTCAGATCCGTGAATTTGTCTCATCAAAAGACTCAGATTCGGGATAAAAAGGTGTTCATCACTGTTCGCCAGGTAGCCGTATAACCAAATAAACAAGACGTATGAACGCTCACCTCTGACTGTCCTCCAGAAGATCCTGCTGGGAGCTCTGAAGTGGTACGGACCGCGGGACGGGTTCGTGTTCATCCTTTTACGCAGGAAAGCCAAATACTTCACTACAAACATAAGACGTCAGGAGTGACTTTAAGGCCCATAACATTACAGGCACAATGCATACCCGTGTGTATGTGTCCAGAAGTAATTTCCTTTCACAGCTAATTAACTAGGGTCCTAGGTTTTCCTGGAAGTTGTGTTCCAAGAAATCCCCCCCCCCCCACTTACACCATCAACAATAACCCTCTTTAATACACTGCGATAACCAGAGGAACCTTCTCAGCACTTAAAACTGATTGTTCCTTTGCATTCTGAAGTTTAAAGAAACAAGGGAATACTTTCTTCTTTAAAATTCAAGTTCACTTACATTTGTTACGGTAGAAGTTTCCGGAGATGTTAATGCCTTCACATCTCACGACAACGACTTTGTGGCCTGTAACAGATATAAACAGAGAAAAAAGATAACTTACTAGTTAAATGGCAGAATGATATTGGTAACTTGACTGCAATATGCCTTACCATTGAATTAATTTAAGGCTACGTTCACATTACTAAGTTGAAGGGAGACAAATCCAGTTCTGTCTTAATTTAACAACGGATTCCTCCTCACAAAAGAACGTGTGGATACAAAAATCTCATCTTTGCTAATCAGACCCGAGCCACTTTTGTATGCACACTACCGTTCAAAAGTTTGTGGACACTCGACTGAAATGTTTCTCATGATCTTAAAAATCTTTTGATCTGAAGGTGTATGATTGAAGGTTTGAAATCAGTGTTGAAGACAAAAATAAGTGTCCCAAAATATTCATTTCTTTCATTGGAAAACATTTTATTTACAGGAAAAAAAAAACTCTAACATTCGACTCTTGAGGGAAATATTCTGAAAAGCAGCCGATAAGAGTCCAGCATAGGTGTGAACTCCTTTAATACTGTTTAAAAAGCATCTCAGGGAAATTCCTCAAGAAATCAGATGAGAAAACGCCAAGAATACATTTCCGGAAATTCTAGGTGAAAAGCGAATCTACTTTGAAGATTCCAAAATACTAAATTATTTTGATTTATTTTGGATTTCTTTATCACAACATAATTCCCATAGCACCATTTGTGTTACTCTAAAGTTTTGATAGCTATTATTCTAAAATGTAGAAAAAATAATACCGAATGAGTGTGCCTAAACTTTTGAACAGTAGTCCAAGTCCTAGACCTGATGAACATCAGATAAGTGGCAAAAAGAGTCCGAAAACAACCAAAGACCACCACAGTGGTGATTATATTCCGTGAAAGGATTTGGAAACAAGCCATCTACTCCATGTCCGACGATATTTGATTTAAGCAAAACTCGTATCGAACCTCCCAGAGCCGAGTAGTGCTCAAAATAGCTAAAAACAGCTAAAGCCAAGTTCAAGGCAGATATTGGAGGAGGGGGGCACAAATTCAAACATTGTAACATGATCATAGCCTTAAAACCTACAAATAAAATTAAAAAGGACTGATATTTACAAGTCAATTAATCCCAACACTTACAATCTCATGTGGAAAGTCTGGGGTTAATCAGGATGATCACTCAATATTTAACACTATCACTAACAATTAAACACTTCCTAGACCGTCTCAGATGGTAGTGCATGAGGTTTTCTCACAGTAGTTAAACTCAAGCAATGTAGGTAATCAGACATCACTGACGGTCAGTTTGACAATTTTTTTTTAAATTATAAATCCTGCAAACATGTCTCACCGAGCAGCACTTGCTTGGCCACGATAGCGGAAAGGCGACCGAGGAGATGGCCTCGGCCATCAATCACCAGAACCTGAAGACACAAAGAACACAAGTTAGTAGGAAGCAACATCTTAAAGTACACACTGATCAAGCTCTTAACATTAACTAGTTTCTCAAATAAATAAGCATGATCATAATCATGAAGGGGAACACACACACAGTTACCTAATTAAGTTAAATGAACAGCAGAAGGGATATCCAAGCATGGTATTAAGCTGGACAAGAACACTCCAGGTGGTTTAAGACAAAAAAAATCTCAGGATCTTAAAATAATAAGCAACTACCTATGTAGAAAGATTAATCCCCTCAAAATAAGCGTGATCAGTCATTACTACATAGGTTCACAGACGAGTCATTCATAATAGACTGAGTAAACAAATGCATAACAAGACTAATTCAGCCTCAATCTTTAGTTTTAAAAAGAATATAAACAAACCTAGACACTTAAGACTGGTGATTAAACGTGGACTGAGTGTCAGGACGCTACCGCATGGATGCTGGCCTGCTCGGGGTTAGCTAGCACACCGAGCCCAGGTCCACTTCTGTACAAAAACTCTCTCCTACGTCTGATTTAACAGCGTGTACACTTTCAAATCCCGAGTTTAACTCATTTACTAACCACAACTGGAGCTCCAAGACAAGAACAAACCACGAGGACGGACATCTTAAAACGAGTTTCCCCATGCACGAGGAAAACTAGCTAGTAATCTAGTACTGTTAGCATCGTGCTAATAACGAACATAGCGGAAAAGCCATATTAAAGCTTTGCTTCAAAACCGCATTTTCGTGCAAATTTACAATTCAGACACTTTAGGGATACAATAACGTGTTTAATATTCTATTCACGGCTCTTATGGGATGTTTAAAGAAAGTATTTTTAGCCACTTTTTACAGCGCGGAGACACGCACCTTATGAAACCGGTCCGCCATGATGTGGAAAAGAAAGACACACGGGTTGACCCGCGGTAAAAGGCAGGGGCGTGGGCGTGGCAAGAGCGAATGAGGAAGTGACGGATTTGGAAAAGCAGGAAGTGAATTCTTTCGTTCAAAATTTTGCATGGTATCATTTTAATCACACACACAAAAAACAAATTATGTTTAAAAAGGAAGTGTGTTAATGAATGTTTTGTATATTTAATTATTTTTTTTTAATGATAAATAAAATAAATACGGTCAAATTAGTTGTTGCTTTTTTTGCATATGATCTTTAAAGTATTCCTACTTGTTAATGACTTCTAAATAAGACCGTCTTTCACAAATAAGACATTTTATGCCTTCTTTTTCATTTTTCCCTTAAGTATTTGAAACAGTATTTTGTTCAGGTAGGGGATTGTAGTACAATCACAGTATTAAAAACTACACTTCCCATGAAAGCGCGCGCTCGAGCCTATTGACTTGCTAACCACTAAATTAGCGCTTCGGTAGAAACAGCAGTTTGGTTCACTTTTTAGTCAGCATGGTTCGTTTTTAATTAGCTAAATATTACAAATGAGTATTTCGAGGACAGTGACACCAAATTTGCTGTTTATTAAACTCGTTACAGTTGTCCTTAGCTTAGCTAGTTAGGTAGTTGGGTTTTGTACAGCCAGAATACCCGGATGAGAAGATGTGTTCTGATTCGTCGAGACAGTTGCGTTTATTTTAAGTGTTTATTTGACGATTGTGGCCTGCTGGCTTTACATCTTCACTTGACAATATACACCCACTGAACACTTTATCACTATACTTTAACACTATACTAATACTGGGTAGGGCCTCTCTTTGCTCTCAAAACAGCCTCAATACTTCATGGTATTGATTCACTTCCACAAGATGTTGGAAACATTGCTTTGAGATTCTGGTCCATGTTGACATGATCGCATTACATAATTCCTACAGATTGTTCAGGTGCACTTTCATGCTGCGAATCTCCCGTTCTACCACATCCAAAGGTGTAATATGGGATTCAGATCCAGTGACTGGGAAGGCCGCTAAAGAACACCGAACTCATTGTCATGTTCATGAAACCAGTTTGAGACGACTCTTGCTTTGTGACATGGTGCGTTATCATGAAGGAGATGGGTAAATTGTACCCATGATGGGATGCACATGGTCAACAACAATACTCAAATACACTCTGGCATTCAAGCGATGATTGATTGGTATTAACAGGTCCAAAGTGTGCCAAGAAAACACTCCCCACACCATTACACCACCTCCACCAGCCTGGACTGTTGACACAAATTCTGACCCTACCATCTGTGTGCCTCAGCAGAAAGTGAGATTCATTAGTCCTGGCTGTGCTTTTCCAGTCTTCCCCTAAACAGTTTTTAAGAGTCTGTACCCTCTGCAGCCTCAGCTTTCTTTTCTTGGCTGACAGAAGTGGAAACCAGTCCAGCCCTTCTCTAATGACACCTCTCAGCAACAAGGTAATTCCAGCTGCAGAACTACCCCTCTCTGGATGTCTTTTTCTTTAATGCGCCATTCTGAATCAACTCTAGAGTGTTGTGTGTGAAAATCCCAGATCATCAGCAGTTATGGAAATACTCAAACCAGTCTGTCTCAAACCAACAATTATGCTACAGGCAAAAACACAGAGGTCACATTTTCCCCATTCTGATGTCTGATGTGAACACTACCCAAAGCTGCTGGCCCGTATCAGCATTATTTTATGCATTGCACTTCTGCCATAAGATTAGATAATTGCATGAATGAGTAGGTGTACAGGTGCTCCAAATAAAGTGCTCATGAGTGTATGTATGTGTATATAACATTATATTATTTGGCTTTAAAGACAGCTAAAACAAATTCTTTCAAGAAGACTATATGAACATCTTGGTGAATCAGTTTGCCTTCTTTTATTCTATTTTAACGATCATGCACAACTAATAAAACTTACAAAAACCCATCAAACTTGTAACACTGTTAGTTGAAAGAGCTGGCAAAGAGCTCTTATAATCGTACTCATTTGCACTAGTCTCAGTCATGCTTTTTTAATTGGCGAATTTTGCCCTCGTGGCGGCTGATCTCTTCTTGAATACGCTCGATCTCCTTCTGGTGGTGATTAATTTCTTCCTGATGGTGTTGTCTCAGAGCAGCTATCTGTTCCTGCTCCTTCTTCCTACAACAAGCAAGAATGCAGACATGAATTCAGCTCAGAATAGTCTTTACAAAATCAATCCTGGATGCCAATGAAGATCACGTTAACGATAAAAGATTAATAGGGACAATGTTTAAGGTGGATCATTTGTGAAACTATGCAGTGTAGCACTGATGGTGTGGTATTTGAACAAAATAGCTTATTTAGTATAGCAGTATTTGGTTTTTCATGGAACTTATGACTGTGTGTATTTGTCTGGTGTTTTTTTTTTTTTTTTAAATATCATCTGAGCTATCATAGGGACAATCACTCTTTCCTTCTCTAAGTGTATCTCAAGTCTTGTTCAGTACATAGAAGCAGAAAATCACTGCAGATCAGTGGAACCTGCACTCACTTGAAGTACATCTCTTCCTCGACAGCCTGCCTCTTTCCAAACGCTCCTCCTGCCTCCCTGATCGCGCCGCCTCCTCCTCCTCCCTTCCCTGCGCCTTTCCCAAGCTCTCCCAGCTTTCACATTATGGGGAAAAAAACAAAACAAAACACAAAAACCAAAAACAAAATCACAGACACTGTGGAAGCACATAAATATAAACCCGTGATTTACAATATAACCGGAACTACCGTCAGAGACGCTGTTACAGAATTCCACAGCGCTGTTGAATTCTCGATTCTGATTGGTCAGAAGGTGTTGATTCATTCCTTACAACAGCGGCTCACTAATTCTTGTAGGACTTGTGCGGCACACGGAGTAAAACAAAACAAACTTATTTAGCAAAGAAAATTATTGACATGGTGAAGCTTTCTATGAGGAGATTTTCGGTTAACATTTATGGAAGGAGTCTCCAGTGTCAGCTCAGCACAGTGTTACAGTGATATAAATTTCCCACCATGGAAAAGTCTTCGAGACAGTAGCTTCTGCATTGCAGTTTCTTTGTCTTATTAACTATTTAATAGGACGGCTGTTTACAACTGATATTATGTAAGCAAACTAACATGTCAAAGTGCAATATTTTCATATAACAGCACAGTCTGTTATTTTATTATTCCACTTGTACCATAGCGATTTACCAATGATTAATGATTACATGGCGGTAGGGCGGGGAAACAATGGCCTACTGGTAGGCACGTTTGCCTCATACCCCTGGCTTGGGGGCTCGATTCCCGCCTTCATCATGTGTGTGCGGAGCTTGAATGTTCTCCCTGTGCATCAGGGGTTTCCTCCCCAAGTCCAAAGACATGCGTTATAGGCTGATCGACATCTCCAAATTGTCCATAGTGTGTGCAAGTGTGCCCTGCGGTGGGTTGGCACCCTGTCCTGTGTAGTCCCCCGCTCTGTGCCCCGAGTCCCCTGGGATAGACACCAGGTACCCCGCGACTCTGTGTAGGATAAGCGGTATGGAAGCCTAGATGTATAAAACGTTGCACATTTTGACGGTTTATAGTTAGATTTAATGTTATGGAACGTCCGAGAGACAAGTTCCTTGTCTCACTTGTATGATAGCCGTGATAAACAGTCATTCTTCACCAGCCTTCCTCTCGCTCTCTCAGAATTCAAACGTGCTGGGGTAAACAGTTATCAACATGGCCAGTCATTCATTAATAATTTAAAAACTGTAACACTTCAGGACGTGCTGTTATAGGAAAATAATCCACATGGGCTAGTAGAGTTTCTGTTATCATGCTGAATTTGATCGTTTTCCTAATCATAGTTATCAGTCCCGTGACCGGCAAGGACAACTGGAAGACAAAACATCGTTCCAAAAGGTTTGTTTTCAGCCTCATAAGAGTTAACAACAGATGTTGTAAGGGCGAGAGGTTTGTACCAGTCTGCAGAAATGACAAACGTTAAAACTACTTGTAACTTGGAATACGTGGGGATTCCAGTCATCTTCACCTTTTCATCATCTTTTTCAAAAGCCCGTTCATCAAATATTCCTGATATAATTACGTCCTTCAGCCTATAGTTTTCCTCTCTGAGGTCATTACATTCCTTTTCTAATCTCGTAAACTTTTCCATGCGTGGTTTGTTGTCACACAGTTGTTCCTTTTCAGCAGGTGGCGCAAGTGCAGCATCTGACACAACTGATGACAATTTTAGGAGGACATCCACTGCATCTTGCTGGTTTTTCCTCTTGTTCTGCAATCTGCTGCGCTGCTTGTATCATTCCATGTCTTTCTCCCTTTTTCTCTTCCTGGTGGGTTTTGTGTGCGAGAAGATGGATGGAACCCAGTCAGGGGACAACGGGTCATCAGATTTGGCACCTATAATGATACAAGAGGATGTATGTCCAGCACATGCCAACAAGTTAGAAGTAACGTTAGTGACGTCATTCCTGCAAACTAGTAAAACCCTCTCTTAGATAACTTATTTAGCTAGCGTTAGTTAACGGTCAACGTAACCGATTAACGACTCAGGAAACAGCTCCGCTAACCAGCGCAAGTCGTCTGAACGATTGTATATACAACAATTAAAAATACTCAGGGTGGGCTGCACCAATAAGGATTAAGCTTAAATCTAGATTAAATCAAGGTTTATTCTGATCAAGAATTCTGTTGCACCATTCTTGTTTAAACCTTGTTTAAAATCAAGCAGGCTTACATTTAAACCATCCCTTTAATCCTAGATTTAATTTCAGAATAAACCCGGATTAACTAGAATCTTGTTGCTCCATCCCTTTAAACTCAGATTTAAATTTCAGCTAGGGGATTACATTTAAAACGACGGTAATATTAACAATTCTGAAAGGAATGGATATTATGAAGTGCTTCGAAGACTGTAAGAACAGGAATGTTGCTGGAGAATTTGTATCCGCCGTCGTCTAGATGCACATATATCATGACAAATAATTAACTGCACTTGAAGCTTTCGTAAAATGAAAAATAAAAAACACCCGAAACTGTATACGGTACCATAACAAAGACGAACTATATGTCGATACGTGAAATTCTGGAGGGACGGCGTGGTGTGGGGACGTAATGACGTGTGACGTTAATCGAATTATGTTCTATAACATGTAAAACAGGAACATGAAGGGAATATTCTAAAAGCGACTCATGTAAACACCTTAATCAGAATATTGTCTTATTCAGAATAAGGTCAATAATTAGATTACTGCTGTCCATGTAAACGTAGTCACTGAATCTATTTCTTCAGTAGGGGCACCACCACCGGTGAGATGTGTCCCTTCCCTACCGTGCTACATCATTTCTCACGTTCAGGTTTTTTTTTTTCCCAGCAAGCTTTAAGACTATTAACAACTTGCTTGTGTAATCCCAGCAGTGGCACTGAAATCTGCAGTTAGCTGGACCAGGGATCTTTTTTTTTTTTTTTTTTTTTTTTTTTTTAAATTGTCATGTTATCTGTCCTTTTGTCTTCGATTTTTCTTCCATATTGCTCCATTAATTGAGTATACATATACATACATACACACATACATATTTTCATGGTTTGTCAAATTTGAACTTCTAATAGGCTGCGCAAGTTTCTCAGCATGTATCGGTTATACATTTATGGCATTTGGCAGATGTCCTTATACAGAGCAACTTACATTTATCTCATTTATACAACTGAGCAGTTGAGGGTTAAGAGAATTGCCCAAGGGCCCAACAGCAGTAGCTTGGCATAGCTGGGGCTTGAACTCCTGACCTTCTGATCAGTAACCCAGAGCCTTTTAACCACTGAGCCAGTTTAAAATTTTTTTTTTATTATTCAAAAATATTAAATTCCTTTATGTGCATGAGCCCTTTGTAGTGACTCAGGCAGAAGTGAAAGAGTTACATTGCTGCTGTTTAGTTACGAAATCCGCACATGCTGCCACAATGTTTTCATGTTCCTGCTTGATCAGTAAAAGGTCTCTCTTTGTAGCATTTTATAAAGACAGCTGACATTTTACAAGTCTGTTCCCTTTATCGGCAGTTGTTACTTATGTCAAAGAGAGAGAGAGAGTTGGAGAGAGACAGACAGACACACACACACACACACACACACACACACACATATACATATACATATACATATACATATACATATACATATACATACACATACACACACATACATACATACATACATACATACATACATACATACGAGAGAGAGAGAGAGAGAGAGAGAGAGAGAGAGAGAGAGAGAGAGAGAGAAAGAAAGAGTTTCTGGTGGTCAATAAATAAAGAAGGAAATGGAATATTAGGTTAATATTGTTGCAGTCGATGGCGTGAATCCATCTTGGAGGAGAAAATGAATAGTAAAAGCAGGTTAGAATTCTAATCCCCGATTTGTTCATCCGAGTTTCAAATCAAGTGGTGCAACACAACTCGGTTTTAAAATAAAGCCCAGATCGACAAATTCTAATAAACTGGCTCTGAACTGTGCTTAACTTAATCCTTATTGGTGCAGCCCAGCCTCAGTGTTTACTTGAGCTTACCTGTGATGAAATGTTCGCTGCAAAGACGCGTGGACTTTGATGGTCGCCATTTTTTATCCTCGCCAGGGACGGAGACATGTCCAATGGCACAAATCCACAATTCTCCTCCTCTCTGGGTTTTCTTTCTCGGACGGGATTCTGTAAAAGCACAACCCAGGCTTGCTTCCTCGTCGATCAGTGCATACGACTGAACAACAAGTATCCGGCATTTTGGCTAAACAAATCTGGTAAAAATATAATAATAACAACAACAATAATAATAATAATAATGATGATGATGATGATGATGATAACTGGCAGGCGGAAGAAAGCAGCGTTTTGCCCTCCAGGTGGGCGTTCCTATAACAATGTGACGTCACGTGTCCCCCCTTAAACAACACAGTCCGACCAATCAGAATCGAGATTTCAGCAGCAGTACCCATAGCAGGGGGCGTGGCTGCAAAACAGCCCTCACCTCTAGTAACTGACATTGAGCGCACAAGTGTTCATTTATCAAATCAGCGCTAGCAGGTTATTATAATAATAATAATTATTATTATTTTAAAACATTTTGAAAATGTAGTGTTTTAACGCAGGGAGAAACCGCATGAGATAAATAAAAATAAAAATAAAAAAATACTGAGAAAGGTGTCAAGTGCGCACTGAGAAAAATGACCTCGCATACAAGACGTATACAATTTCACGAAAACGAATCAAAATGCCTACCTGTTCAGACGACATCCTGATGTTTGTGCTAAAGATGTTCCTCAGGCTCGGCTTGAAAAACCTCCACATTATAAATACGCCCTGACAAGTTCACGCTCGCGCCCGTGTATATATGTGTGTGTGCGCGCGTGTGCGTAAGTGTACACAAACTGGGAGAAACCATTCCACAGACCGCAGAGGGAGAGGGGGGGGGCGAGTGGTATTGGCGTCTTCTCCGGTCGTACGTCATGAGCTGAATCAGACCATTTGAGCGAATTATTCATGTTTTGATTTACTGGGCCTGTTAATAATCGTTTGAACGAACAAACGGGTTTGATATGTATTGTATAGAGTTTTTTTTATTTAGAAAAAATGGTATGGCCAAGTAAATTACTGGCATAAAGTTGGCTTGACGTTGGACGTTCGATATCGGCAGATATGTGGAAATTAAGGGACCGTCCCTAAAGTTACTAGGACATCTATTTTTTTGAAGAAAACCATTCAATCCAGTACAGGTCATTTTGACCCCCTTTATGGATTCGTGAAGGTTTTTTTGGTTCATGTATTGTAGGGTTAAATATCAAAAATCTAAAAGGTGTGTGTCATACCTGACACCTAGTTGGACACTTTACAGTTGGTTTTGAGACTGTACATCACTCCCTTGAAATGCTATAGAGCTTTAAATAATGGTATACATTGTGTATGGGCCCATTCTGCAGTGAAATACATGGCAAGTTTTATATATGATTTAATAGTTGATTTGATTAAATATCAAAAATCGAAAAAGGTGTGCGTCATACCTGACACCTAGATGAACATTTTACAGTTGGCTTCATGACTGTACATCATTCCCTTCAAATGCTATTGAGCTTTAAATTATGGTATATTTTTGTATGAGCCCATGCAGTAATAAAATACATGGCAATATTTATATGTGATTTAATAGCTTATTTTAATAGATATTTTTTAAAAAAATCTAAAAGGTGTGCTTCATACCTGACACCTAGTTGAACACTTTACAGTTGGTTGTGTGACTGTAAGTCATTCCCTTCGAATGCTATTGAGCTTTAAATAATGGTATATTTTGTGTATGGGCCCATTCTGCAGTGAAATTCATATCTAATTTACATATGATTTAATGGTTTATTTTATTAAATATCAAAAATCTAAGAGGTATGCATTATAGCTGACACCTAGATGAACACTTTACAGTTGGTTATATGACTGTAAGTCATTCCCTTCAAATGCTGTTGAAGTTAGAAACGTGTATAACAATGTCGTATGTAACTTTAGAGACGGTCCCTTAATTTCCGCATATCCGCGAATATCGAACGTCCAATGTCAAGCCAACTTTATGCCAGTACCGAAATTGCACCGAAATGTGTCACGAGACGTGTTGAAACAGCAGTGCAACAGCACAGATATGCAGTACAAATCATATATATGATAATGCCCTTAAATGTGAAATTGGTCAATTTTTAAACATTTGCTAGGTCATATACAATGTCTGTTATATTAAATGTATTTAGTAAATATTAGATGGGTTGCAAAGGAAGTTTTGGGGCACAAATTGTCACTATTAATTGAGAGGGAAGTTACAAACATGTTTCGTGTCATTGATCATCTTTTTGAGAAATAAAAAACAACTTTGCTGTCAAAGTGTCTATATAAGTATATAAGTCGATGGATATACTCATGATGATCCTTTTATCCCAGTTAGGGTGAGGCAGGATGGGAAGGGATGGGACACCAGTCTGTCACAGGGCACTATGCACACGGACCCTGGAGCTGTGAGGTGGCAATGATACCCACTGTACCACCATGCTGCTTCTGGCTGTAATAGTTTTTTATAATATATCAATCTACCTTCTAAATAACAAAATCACATTACCATGCAGCCAATCCTGTCAAGCTGCCTCGTATGTACACACACACACACACACACACACACAGAGCTGTGTCACCATTCACGATCAAATACAGCTCAGATCTTGAATAGAGGATGAATTTTAATTCAATTGAACTGCAAGAGTAACATTGCCTACATAAAATAAATAAATAAAGCAAACCCAGCAGAATATATGCTCATATCTATAAATATGTGAGTCGGCTCAAAGATCTAACTGGTTTGCAAATGACACACATGGTTTCCTGGAAAGGACCATACACAGCACAGATATTTATTCAGTTCAATTCGATTCGATTTTATTTGTATAGCGCTTTTAACAATGGACGTTGTCTCAAAGCAGCTTTACAGAAACATATAAACACAGGATAGAGATTTTAAGCGTGGGAATTTATCCCTATTGAGCGAGCCGGTGGTGACGGTGGTGAGGAAAAACTCCCTAAGATGATATGAGTAAGAAACCTTGAGAGGAACCAGACTCAGAGATTGTTAGGTATGTCCCATAAATGGATAAGACAGTGTATTAGTTGCATTAAAAAAAAAGTCATGGAAAGCTTGAGTAAACTAATATGTTTTCAGCCTGGACTTAAACACACCTGACGCCTGATATTGATGCACTTGTGCAGACCAAAAGATGCCAAGTTTCAGGAGCATAGTAGTCTAGACATGACTAACTCCTTTAACATGCTGTTAGTCAACAGCTTCACTACAAAAGAGTCTGGTTTGGTGGAATCCTATTGTTCATGCAATGCCATCAATTTTAAAGTGCATTACTATATTTTTCAGTTCCAAACACCTGTGACTTAAAGATTTTTTATTTTTATTTTTTTTGCATTTGTACAAACAATGTAACCAGTTATGATGCACACATGTAAATGATAATCAGAAACAAACTGCAGGTTTGTCTTAAGAGATCTGATGTTGTTTGTGATATGCTTTGTAAAAAGGATATTTCATTAAATGTGAAGCTTTTCCTAATGTACTTGTACTTCTTTGCATGAAAACAAAGGGAAAAACATGGACTTATTGTTATTTATAGGTAATTATGCTATGATTTTACTGGCCCGGCCCACTTGACATCTAATTAGGCTGTATGTGGCCCCTGAACTAAAATGAGTTCGACACCCCTGATCTATAGTATCAAAAGCTGCACTAAGGTCAAATAACACAAGCAGGGAGACACAACTCTGATCAGAGGTCAGTAGTAGGCCATTTACTACTTTAACAAACGCTGTGTCTGTGCTATGATGAGGTCTAAATCCTGACTGATACATTTCATGAATGTTATTCCTATGCAAGTACGAGCATAGCTGCTGTGCTACAACCTTTTCTAAGATCTTGGAGATGAAGGGGAGGTTTGATATAGGTCTTATGGCAGGACAGTTGATAGGGGTCGAGGTCAGTTTTTTAAATCAGGGGTTTAATAACCGCTAGTTTAAATGATTTAGGTACATATCCTGTGCTAAGGGAAGAATTGATTAATTTTAGAAGGGGTTTGATTACTTCCGGAATAATCTGTTTGAAGAAACATGTAGGTAAGGGATCTAATATACAAGTTGATGATTTTGATGAAGAAATTAATTAAATTAGTTCAGTCTCTCTAAGGGGAGTCAAACCTTCTAATCATCGATCTGATATTGCTGTATTATTATCCAGAGGGTTAGTTATAAAAACTGTCTGGTTTTAAATGAATAGTCTGAATTTCATTATATAATGACTGTGCATGTTTCTGTGGTGGATTTATTCCTAGTTCATTTTGCTACTGTGCTGAAAAGAAATCTAGGATTGTTGTTTTTGTTATCTTCTATTAAGATGGAGAGATAGACCGATCTAGCAGCGCCGATACAGAGATTTTCTATAGTTCTCTCCTTCCGTGCTGTTTGAAATGCTACCAATTTAGGTCGACGCGATCTACGTTCTAATTGTTCAGTTGTCTGCTTTAAGGTGCGTGTGTGATCGTTCTACCAGGGTGCTAGCTTTTTCTGACTAATTATTTTCCTTTTAAGTGGAGCTACCTTTATCTAGCATGTAACAGAACTTTGACTCTAAGCATTCAGTCGCCTGATCCAAAGTTCTTTGGGATCAGACGGTGATCCAATTATAGTTGATAATTCTGGGAGGTTATTGATGAAACTCTGTGCAGTAGCTGATGTGAATGTACGTTTGACACGGTAGCGTGGCAGGGTGCGATTATGATGATCAGTACGCAATTTAAATGTGACGAGGTAACGATCTGATATAGCCTCAGACTGCGGAAGTGTAACTATACAGATGCATCTCAAAAAACTCGAATATTGTGGAAAATATTCCATATAAAACTTCAGGCTGCTGTTGGTGGTGTGGAGAAGGTTTTCTTGGTAAACTTGGTAATTTACCATAAACGTAATACCGACTGAGCATTGTTGGAACGTCACAGGCACAGTGAGTATTGTTTCTGACCACGTACATCCCTATTACCAATCTCATATCGGCTATGTCCAGCACTTCCATGGTCTCCCTAGTCACCAAATCTGAATCCAATAGAGCGCTTTAAGGCTTGTGGTATGTAATCATATCAAAACGGACCAGAACCTTGCAGATTCCAATCCACAAAGAGCTGAGGTTTCTCCAAGAGTAAAACCGGTCCTACCCAGTATTAGTTTGGTGTGTTGGACACTTTGGCTCTAGGGTTCACACAGAAAATGTGTAGAACAGTTCATTTCAGTAGAACTAATAACAGCAGGAAGACACCATGGCAAATTTGCTGAGTGAAGATTTTTTTATTCATGAGACTGTACGTTCACAAACATCACATCAAACACGGCAAACGATGATTTCCAAAGCGAGCTTTGCTTACAGGGTGGCCAAATCTGAAATCGCTTTGACATAGGGAAAACACAATACATAGTGCACTATATAGAGTATATACGGAACTCCTGAGATGCGCAAATCAATTGTTATCTTAATCCTGTGCTTAATCCTCGATTATGGCTTCGTCCCACTCTTCTAATCCTTTCTGATTTCTTTATCCCGACACGTTCTGTTCTTTACGTGGGGAAGGAGTGGATTCTTAATTCTAGCATGCAAACCTTAATCCACTGCAATGAAAGCCTTTTCTCAAGGCGGTGTCTGTGACGTGACACCGAAATACATTTAGAAACTATGGCTGGTTGAGGACAAGCAACGAGGCGTCCCTGTAAAGTTAACGCTTTGGGTTTCATCTAATGAAGACATGAAGGAGGAAAAAAAAAAAAAAAAAAAGGGATTGGATAAGGTCATCGCCCCCCCCGTCACATACACTCCTGCACAGTCAGCCATACACTAGAGGCACTCAAAATAAAAAGAAACTAAACTGTAAAAAAAAAATTCAACAGATTTCTACTACTACTACTGTCAACAGTTCTTAAATGTAGTTTTTTTTTTTTTAAGTTGCCCTGAATTTAAAAGAAAAAAAAAAGAAAAAAAAATCAACACTGGAATTTACACATATGGTCAAGATCATTTGGTTTCTAAAAGAAAAAAAGCAAATGACCCAGATTACTCTAGTGAAATAATTTTTTACAAGAACCAGGCCAGGCATTATTGTAAGGTGGTGTTCCTCATTGCTGACAAGGTTAAATGAGGTGTTTTACCTCATGCTGTCTCTCTCCTGGACAAAATCAAGGAAAATATAATGAATGTTTGGATGTAAACAAGTCCAATTAAAGGCAAGTAATTAAAACAGGTACAAAATTTGTGAAACAAACCCTCAAAATTAAGGGAATACAAGACAAATATTAAGAGAGAGAGAATTTTTTCCTTTCTTCAGACAGCCACAAGTGACCACCTGAGGCCCTTCCTGTGAGGGGCGGATGGTGAATGTGGCGCCCCCTGGTGGAACTGTCAGTCTTGCTTCTTCGTGTCCTTGATGGCCCTGAGTCGCTCCAGCAGTGGAGGGTGGGAATAGTGCCACATTGAGAAGAGCCAATCGGCCACGGGAAAGCCCAGGTTGTCTTTGTTTAGCTTGATGAGAGCCGAGCAGAGCTCAGTCGATCGGCCCATGGCTCGTGCGAACGCGTCTGCCTGGAACTCGAACCTGCGACTCAGCACAGTCAGGCAGAACGTCAGGAGCTGGAGAAGTGAAATATAATTGAGGAGCAGGGAAAGAGTGAAAACTTATGTCCGGTTATTCAGTCTGAAGGTGCTCAACTGTCCTGCACAGCTCACAGCTCTCAGTATTTCATACAAAAATGATAATTACACTGCCCCCCCCCCCCCCCCCCCCCCCGTTTATATAGACATTCTGAGGACAAGGAAGTACAACAATTTCATGAAAAGGGTTTGACACGAATACACACCGATACTGATTTTAAGGAGGACTTTTATTAAAATGAAAAACAACAACATCATAATACACAATAAGCTACTAATAAATACGTAAGAAATAAAACGTGCGCTTTTATAAGAAAATAACTGGATGATAACGTGGTATTACTTGACGTGGCCTGACATTAACAGCATGGCTACAAATGTTTTATTCCTTTTATACCACAAATATCCGTGAATTATTACAGTTATTTTGTTATTGCTGAACGACGAGTCGTGCGTTGGAGGTTATTCGAAATAGCCTGACGTACATAAATGTGGTTCTTCTATATACAGCGCACACGATCATAAACCACACAATTTTACCGACCAATTAATACACTGATTGTGGCCCAATCACAAAAATGCTCAGACACATTCGGTGCACACACACACACACACACACACACAGTAGACAGAACAGAACGAATCACTATACCTCGTTGTAGGGGGAAAAGATGAACTGGAAGATAATCAGCAGCCCAATGAGAGTCGGCTGGTTGTCGTGGAAGCCGAAGGCCATGAAGAGCTCTTGCCGTCCAATCAGAACGGCGAACAGGAAAAAGCAGAGGAACGAATTCACCTGTGGAGGGAAACGGAGAAATAAACTCCAGACGGAAGATGGTTTATTCAGGATATACTCGAACTAGTTCCAAGGCTCAGTCTGTGTCTTGAATGCTAACGTTTCTTTGTCTAGCTGCTAAAAGGGAAATGAAGCATTAGAATAACTTAGCCAGATGTTTGCAAGGGAGGATGTGATCAGTGAACGTTATTGTACGAGTTTGCATCGTTATTATTACTTAGCATGAATTATTTTCACCATTCCAACCACAGGGTGGACTGAAGAAGAGACGCGAGCTCAGTTCAACACTAGTTTAAAATCTCTGAACGTAATGGCTAGCTCACCTGGCTAATAATGATGTGCTTCACCGTGTGGCCCAGTTTCCAGTGTCCCAATTCGTGGCCGAGAACCGCCAGAACCTCTGGGTTACTGCAGCCTTGCTTCTTGTGCTAGAAAGTTTCAAAATAAAAATAAAAAATCACCTTTTTATGGAGTTTAATGTAGTATCATGCTTCTATAGAAATAACCAGCTATTTTAACTTAAATCATAGCATAATAAACAGTAGATCATACAGCCAGCCATTGACTTATCCAACACCAACTGGCCCTGTGTGGCAAAAGTAATTGCCCACTTACTTACTCGAGCAACCAGAAGCTGCTGGTATAGTAAATGAATCCAGTCATAGAAAAGCCCTCCTGACCAATCAGATCCAAGGATTCAACAGTGCTACGGTACAAATTATTCAATTTATTCTTAATCGGTTAATCAGACCGGGATCTGTTAAATCAGTTCATGGGTAGTGACCTTAGGTTGGAGCTTGGTCTCGTCTCCCGTCTCCTCGTTCTTGTCCGGTTCACTGGCGGACTCTCCGTCGTTTTTCTTGTTCAGAGGCGAGTAATCTTCCAGCAGCGTGTCGAACAGCACAATGCGCTTGTTCTTGAAGAAACCGTAGAAGTAAGCGTTGCTGTGCGAGGATCTTTTAGAGCCTGGGAAGTGATGGTGGAAGACAAAATGGGACACGGTATCCAAAGATATCCAAATTTAAGAGCATTAAAAATTTTTAAAAAATTAAAATAAACTGCCTAAAGGAAATGCTGGATCATGTTTTATATAAGATGATGATTTAATAAACAAATAAACAAACAAAAGTTCTCATATAGGCAAAGACGATAACTGCATAATACAACACTAAATACTAAATAGTAACACGTCACGTTTTGTCTAAAATCTAACCGTCGTTGAGTAAAAACGCAGAGTGCTGATCGGTCCCAAACAACAAGTTTTCCACTGTACGTTTTAATATTCATGGCTGCGTAACGATTTCACAGTTCCAACGTGTTCTAGTACCTTCTACGACATAGATCTTGGTGAGCGGGAAGTCGATGGACTTGGCCATGCTTTCGATGTCGGTCTTCAGTTCTCCTTCTGGCAGCGGGGTGAACTTATCAAACAGCGGGGCGATGTAGTCGGCGTAGATGGTGACCAGAACCTGCACGTTGTAGAGGGAGGAGGAGGAGGAGGAGGGGGAAAAAATGACTGTCTGATCAGCATGTGTGTTTTAAGGCTGTTTTCACATGTTTAGTTTTTTCAACTGCCAAAACATGTTTACGTGCAATCCTGTGACGAGCGGACACTTTTATAAAGCTCCACCGTCACAGTGAACCTTTTCATAAAAGCAACGAAAGATATCTGGTGCTTTCTGGGGGATGAATAGTGAAAAGTGTGTGTGTGTGTGGGGGGGGTGGATGAAAAAAAAAACCCCCAACAACAATTATTCTTGTTATTAAGCAAATATAGGGAGATTTATGGCGTGTTGAGTTGGAAGTGGCTTCGTTTACTTCGTTTAATTAATCGGTATTTGGTGATATTCTAATTAGTAGAGTGTGTAAACACAGAGTCGTGTAAACACCACACTCCGCCCAAAAGTTTGCATACCCCTTGTAGAATCTGATAAATCCTAATACTTAAGACCTTTTTTTCCGCTAAATAAGATAGTTATTATGATGTCTCCCAGAAGACAAAATACTAACAATTTACACCGATCATCCTGTTCAAAAATTTACCCTCCCCCGGTTCTTAATGCATCATGTTGCCTTCATGAGCATCAGTGACAAAAAAAAAAAAAAAAAACAGTCGTGGATCATCCAGGTAACAACACAGTATTATGAATAAAGCATGTGTAAACTTTTGAACGGGGTAATTTTTTTTATAAATTCAGCCATTATCTTGTCTTGACTATATGTAAACATCTGTTGTGTAAGTGAAATAGCTTATTCAGGACAGGACTAAATAAAAAAAAATAATAATAATAATAACATGGGATTTTTATGATCCGTCTTAGGATCTTAGGCATGCTTACATCAACCACGTATACAGGAATATTCCAGTTCCTGTACGCATATAAACGTCGTATTCCGAATTCGGCTGCAACCCGAATACAGACCTTACACGCAATTTGATGTGCATGTAAACGTAGCCAGTAATCCACTACCGCAATAGTAAAGAATAATCAATTAAATTCATGATAGGACAGTGGTGGCTCAGCGTTTAAGGTTCTGATTTCAGATTCTGATAAAACCACGATCTGAACTTTCAGCAATACTCTTAGTCATTTTATGCCTTCGGAGCCTAGGCTAGTCGGCGAACTAACTAGCCTAGCATGCTCGCTAAATCAGATTTATGATGATCAATAATGTAGATGAAACAAAGACTGGTGTCACTCTGGTGATGAGGAGCTCGTTTGCTTTTGTTGTAGCTTTTAGAGGCAGAAAATCACAAGATCTTGAGCTGCTAGTTTGACTTGACGGTATGTTCTCACAGTCAAAGTGGAACATCACACTGAGCGCCGGTGAACGTCCGGGGGGGGGGGGGACAAAAAAGAGAGACATTTATATTTAGTTATATTGCAATGAAAAATATCATTTCAATTCAACATTTATTAACACAACTCTGCTCCCCATCTGTGACTTCTACAGGAAGCCAAAAAAAAAAGTGCTTGACGTTATTTGGCGCTTTTCGGACAGGTTTTGGAAGCTGCGCTGTAAGCCAAAAAAAGGTTTTGGAACCCGACTATGTTCGGGCCACCTTGTAGACACTTACTGTAGACCAAAAATAAATAATAAATAAAAAAGGGGAGTGAAAGCAGCCTTACTCATCTTCTGCTCAGCTCAGTTGTAAGTTGCTTTGGATTTTTGGGGGGGGGATGGGGAATTTTAATTTTTTTTTAAATGAATAAATGGAAAATAAAACGCAAACAAACGCCAACGATTCATTGAAATCACCTCAAGTAACCCCATTCAGCACAAATAACTGGGTTTAATTCTATCTGTTTCCACAATAATCATGACGGCCACTAACCAGAGAGACGACGAGTGTGAAGAGCCAAGCGTAGATGAAGAAATAATCTCCGCCGATCTTTATGATGTAGAGGAGCAGAGAGGTGACGGGCAGCAGAATGCACTGAGTCACCGCAAACTTCTTCAGAGCATCTTTCAGGAAGAAGCCTAACGTCTGAGGAGAAACAACAATGTAAAATAATGTGTTTATAGTCTACAGCTAATGTAAGAATTGCATAACTAACTTTAAATGCAACTAAAAAACAGATCAAATGCATGAAATGTTGCTCTTTTTAATGAATAAATAAGGTATCTGTTGGAATATTTCTGTGGTATAAAAGCAATAAAACATCACATTTTGCTCCATACTTCCAGCCTTTTTTTTCCCTCCATTAATCATCGCACTGTAAAGCGTTCACCCCCGTCTGGTAATTCAAGCCTGTAGAACCAGAGTAATCGAATAAACGTTCTGATATTTTTCCTCACCTGCTGGTTAAAGCCATGCTTCTCCTCGATGACGAACGTGCTGTAGAGACTCCACGGCAGTCCCATGATGGCACTGAACAGCGTTGCCAGCATCAGGAAAACCAACGACTGGGAGATCTGCAGCAGCCATTACATTACAAGTGCATAGGTTATATGTATATATATGAAAATAAAATAATAAAAAGCCCAATTTCACTACACTAGTGCTCAGGATTTGAGAGGGAAGTTTATTTCTAGATTTCACCGACGATTTGATCGATGCTATTATAAAGTGAAATCTGATGAGCTCAGACGCACCTCGTACTCCGGGCCGAGGCCGAAGTGACCGGTCAGGCTTCCCGAGATCTTCCAGAGGAATGGGATGCCTCCAAACAGCAGGATGAGCTGGAGAGGAAAAAACAACATAACCCATCCGAATCAAAACCTGCTCCTGATAGTGAACATATTCTACCTGCTCTATCACAGTCCTCAGATCAGACCACACGTTCCCCTGCTCTAGTACACCTCATTCAACGCATAAAGAAGTGAATAATAAACTGGATTAAGTGTTCTGTAGCAGGAAACATCCAGAACATTATTCTCAAAACCGTTATTCTCAAAACCGCTCGCACTCACCGTTCCCTCGGTCTCGGAGTAAAGTCCGGACCAGAACCCGAAGTTGCTCTTGTCCAGCTGGTAGAGGCGCGACTTCTCGAACGTCTCAGCGTCCATAATCTTCCCCAGCTCAGTGGGCACATGCGTGGCGGAGCTGTAGATCTTCCTCTGAGACAGTGAAACATAAATGTGAGCTATACACAGCTGAAAGAGTACTGCAGAATCACAACAATCTGTAAAAATGCAGTTATGGCATTTGTTCTACAAGCAGTGACCTGCAAAACAAGTGGGATCAACAAGATCCCAGACACATTAGTGGAACGATATGATATGGAAATGGACGGGGAGGGAGCCTGGAGCCTAGTTCAGGGATCTCAGGGCATGAGAGGGGAAATCCTGGACGGGGTGCCAACACATCGAAGGTCACAATCGCACACACGTCGGACAATTTGAAATGCCAATCAGCCTACAACACATTTAGTCTTTAGACTGGAGCACGGAGAGAACATGCAACTCCACGTACAGAGGGCGGAGGAACAGTTCAAACCCCCAACCCTTTAGATCCAAGGCAAACATGCTACCACTAGCTGTTACATAGTAACCCATAACAGGAACTAACCTGATTCGTGGATGTTCTACAACATTAAATATAATATAAATGGATAAAAAAAAAAAATATGATGAAGCGATGAACACTGTAAATAAATTTTACATTCTGTCATTGACAAATTGCCATGGTACAAGAGGAATAGCACAGCTGGATGTGCTGTTTTAGGCAAATAATCAACTTCAGAGTGGAAACCAGAGGATATTTCCACTCTTTATATCCGGAACTAAAGGGTTATAGTTATAATATTACATAATGCAAAAAAAAAAAATCTTCACACAAATTAAAGGACATAACAAGCTCTACGTGTATTTAAATATGATCCCACCCCCCGCCATTTTATATGAGAGTCCATGCTTTAATAACACAGATAGATAAGTTTACCTGTCTGTGAGAGAGGTAGGCCTCCCAAAGATAAACCGTCCATGAGAACACCAGGACGGCGTGAAATATTTTATCCTCAGGAGGCAGGTCGAGGATTTCTTTCAACATTTTTCCCCCCACCGTTTATTATTATTAGTTTTTGTATCAGTGACACAGCTAGACGGTGATATAGCGTTACCGCGGCTAGTCAAGGAAACGGTAGCTAGCTCTGCCTCGCTAAGTGAAGCTATAACCTTTGTCAGCTCCAGTGACTGCACCGCTCCACTCAGCAGCACTTACAAGTGGAAACACTTATGAAAAATGTAATTAAAGTGATTTTCTTAAAGGTCCTGAAATTCACGGACAATATCAAGTCATGCTCGTGTTGCTATTTCCCAGTTCCATTCATATGAAATGTAGTGAGCAACACAAGAATTGCGTTCGGGTGGAAACAAGAACACGTGGTTTGTTTGTTTTTTTGTTCCGCTTTCTCTTCTGTAGATTTGATGATTTGATGATGATGATGATGATGATGATAATAATAATAATAATAATAATAATAATAATAATAATAATAATAATAATAATGTTTATACGTTTGTCTAACCCAGATTCATACATCAAACTGTAGAAAGCTTTCTTTCCCGCACCATCTTTTTTTTTTTTCTTCTAAATTCCTCTACTACCTACCAGTTACCAATTAGGTATAGTTCTTCCCATCCTTTTCTTCACTGCATTTTATACAATGGACAACCATAAGATGACATGTTCAACAGTATCTACTACCCTACATGTAACGCATCCGCCATCAGGTGTAAATTTGAATTAATTAATAATATATATCCATCCATCCATCATCTATACCGCTTACTCCTTTTCAGGGAGAAACCTGGAGCCTCTCCCAGGGAGCATGGGGCACAAGGTGGGGTACACCCTGGATAGGGTGCCAATCCATCGCAAGGCACAATCACATGCACATTCACACACCCATTCATGCACTACAGACACTTTGGACACACCAATCAGCCTACCATCTTTGGACTCAGGGAGAAAACCGGAGTACCCGGAGGAAACCCCGGCAGCACGGGGAGAACATGCAAAGTCGGCACACACAGGGCCACGGTGGGAATCGAACCCCGGATCCTGGAGGTGTGAGGCGAACGTGCTAACCACTAAGGCACCATGCACCCCTTAATTAATAATAATAATAATAATTACGAGGCTTTATTAGTCACATATACATTACAGCACAGTGAAATTCTTTTTTCTTCACATATCCCAGCATGTTAGGAGTGCCCCTGGAGCAGAGAGGGTGACAGTTTGAACCCCCGACCTTCCAGTCAGTAACACAGAGCCTTAACTGTCAAGCCACCACTGCCCCCCTGACTTAAGTCTGGTATGTCCCCATATCTCCATTTACACTATTTGGCCAAACGTTTGTAGACACATGAACATCACACCCATATGTGCTTTTTGAACATCCCATTCCAGATTTATTCCCCTTTTCCTGCTATAATAACCTGCACTCTTCTGGGAAGGGTTTCTACTAGATTTTAGATCATGGCTGTGGGGATTCGTATTCATTCAGTCACGAGAGCATTACTGAGGCCAGGTAGCATCATTCCAGTTCATCCCAAAGGTGTTCAGTGGGGTTGAGGTCAGGGCTCTGTGCAGGACACTCGAGTTCTTCACCCCAAACTTGACAAACCATGTCTTCATGGAGCTCACTTTGTGTACAGGGGTATTGTCATGCTGGAACAGGTTTGGGCCTCTCAGTTCCAGTGAAGGAAAACTGTAAAGCTACAGCATACAAAGAAATTCTATACAGTTGTGTGCTTCAAACTTTGAAACAACAGTTTGGGGAAGAACCACGTATGAGTGGAATGGTCCAGTGTCCTAGCAGTTCGCTTTAGCACATTCCATATTGTACTAATGTCTGTATCGCTGCCTATTCAGACACAGGCTGCTTAATTATATATCTGCCTCTTGCTCTTTCTTTTTTTAATATGGAATTGTGTTTTATTTGTCATATCTCATTTAACATCTCTAACTGATCTATTTTGCTCCCTGATTGTGTCTGCACATTTTTCTTTGTTTTTAAAAGATACTTTTTGATGCATCAATCACGCATGTTGCTCGAGGAGATGCCAATTCCTCAACAGAACCCTGCTGCTCGACCCTGTGTACAGTAGCTCAGCACTGTTCTGCAAATACCTTCCAAATTCTCCAAATATATGTTCTCTTTCTTGTTATGTGTTGGGTTATATGCCAAATGTACATGTAAACAGATAATGATAACTTCTTACAGTAGTGTTAGTCTCTACATACCATTCTCAAGCTCCAGTCATTATTTAAGAAACTTAAGTCAGGTCTAATCATGATGTTGTGACCTTCATCATCTGTCCTCATTCCTCGTCCCAGATTTAGACATAGCAGTAACAGTTCTTCTACAATATGCCCATTTGTGTCAGTGTTTAAAGGTGCATTAGATACAATTAGGTTATTTTTTTCTCTCTCTCCAAGATTAGGTCTCTAAGAGTTAGGTGGGTTTGACATTTGAATGATTCAAATGATGTTCACAAAGCTCTGTCTCCAGGGTCTAAGCTACATATATAAACTAGGTTTAAATTAATCTGGATAAATTTGAAAACGCTTTTTTCTCTCTCTACGTTTTGGCCTTCCGTCCACACTGAGCTGGCGTTTTTGTCCAACGAAAGCTGAGCTTTTATTTTAAAAATGCTCTCCCGAGTCTATAAATTTGAAATTTAAAAAATTAAAATTCCTTCCTGTAAAAAGTTTACTCTAACATATTAACATATATCTCCAAACCTTGCAAACATTTCATTAACAAATCTTCTTTTTGTTTTAATGGCGGTTGGCAAACCAGTTACAGGTGCGTTACCGCCACCTACTGGGCTGGAGTGTGGGCAGTAGATTGGCAGAAAAAATAAAATGAAATTAAATAATAAATAAATAAATAAATAAATAAATAAACAAATGATATGATAATAATAATACCAAAACAATACTACATAAATAAAATAAAATATTCATTAACAAATCCACCAACAGAGCCTTCATAACTCCCGTAATGCAACACAGACCCGCCCCTTTTCCGCGATTTCAGCCAATAACATTGCAGTCCAGGGTAATTCCGTACTCTGATTGGCTCACGGCTAGTGGAGCGCTACATTCAAAATCAGCTAACTGTTCGCTGTGGTTTGTTTCTGATCAGTGGAGAGAGTGGGTTTTGAGAGTCAGGAAGTGTTTTTATCCGCGAAGGAGTTCTTTAAAGGAAATATATTTAACTGTTCTTTAACTTCACCCCGTGTGAGATACCAGCGGGGAGCCATTGTTGGGTAAGTTAGGAGCTAGTTTTAATAGCTAACTTCTAACTCGGCCATTTAAAAATAAGCCGTAGTGACTTAATGAGCGCATTAACGGGTTAGCTTTATTCATATATAAATATAGTAAATTATTTGTGTGACGTTAATTGGTTAATTAATTAGTTAAAAGTTTTCCCCTATTATTTCCTTAAGTGTAATTATTTGTGTAGTAATCAGGTTATTTCGATAACGCCAGCTAGCCAGCTCATTAAGGAGCAGCGGTGGAGTAGGAAACGTTAGTTAGTGTAACTTGCGCAAGTTCCCTGTCTAACGTAAAGACTCGGTTTTCATTTTATTTCAATTGTGACAGCAGAACTTTTAGTGAAGGGCAATCTCCGAGCTGGATCAATCCAGAAGACGCTCTCTGACCATGTCTAATCTAATACCGACGACCAAAAAAGACGAAAAGGGCCGAAACATCCAAGTGGTTGTGAGATGCAGGTACACACTTACGCAGTTCTGTTTACGCTTTTTGCGTTACTGTTTAGGATCATTATACAAGTGTTCCTGGCTACAGAGCATGATTATTGTGGATATTTATTGTAAATGTTTCTTTTGTCCATGATTAGAATGAATATTTATTGTGAATATTTGTTGTGAAGGGTTTTTGTAGGTATTTATTGTTAATGTTTCTGTTGTCCATGACTATAATTAATTTGTTGTTGAAGGTTTATTGTGAATGTTTCTATTTATCGTGAAGGGTTTTTGTGATGATGATATTATTATTATTATTATTATTATTATTATTATTATTATTATCATTATTATTATTATTATTATTATTATTATTATTATTATTATAAAAAAATAATTTATTTATTTTTTTGACTAGGCATTTATTGAGGAGGTTTGTTGTGGATAGATTGAAATTTTTTGGTGAATACTTGTGAGAATATTTACTGTGGAGGTTTATTGTGAATTCTTTGTCATTAATTAATAATATTATTAATACAATGAATATTATTGTGGATATTTATTGAGAATGTTTGCTGTGAATATTTGTTGTGAAGGGCTTTTGTGAAGTTTTTGTGTGAATATTTATCCAGACTATTTGTTGTGAAGGTTTATTGTGAATATTTTATTTGAAGGATTTTTGTAGGTATTTATTGAGGAGGGCTGTTGAGATTATTATTTTTATTTATTTATTTATTTTTAAAAATTTGAGTATAGTTTTGAGAATGTTTACTGGGAAGGTTTATTGTGCATGTTTGTTTATCGTGGGTATTAAATGATTTTGTTTTGGATATTTATTGGGAATAATTAAGGATGTATATTAAGGATATTTACTGTAAAGATTTGTTGATATGCCTGTGTTTATAACCAATATTGATTGTGAATGCTGTCCAGGCCTTTCAATGCAGTGGAGCGGAAGTCTAACGCGTATGGAGTGGTGGACTGTGACTCAAACAGGAAAGAGGTGACGGTCCGTACCGGGAGCGCCAATGACAAGACCGCCAAGAAAATGTACACCTTTGACATGGTGGGCGGTTTTATTTATTTACTTATTTATCTATCTATCTATCTATTTATTTATTTATTTATTTATTTATTTTAGTGGATTTCTACCTCATTTATTTATTTTTTAAATCATATGCACGGCACTGATGCAAGGCTGCTGAAAACGATCCACTTTCACATGCATCCTAATGATCTGTTAATCTGACTGACAGCTTAAAGAGTTCACGTATACACCTAGATCCGAATAGAGTAATTCCTATCCGATTGAACAAGATGTGTTACTGTCCTTTTTAATAATCTGATAATGGAGAAGTAAGTCATGTAAACATTTTGTGTGGCATTACTTTCACTGTCAGGATTTGTGGAAAATAATAATAATAATAATAATAATAATAATAATAATAATAATAATAATAATAATAATAATAATAATAATAATAATCTGAATTCATTCACTCTGGTTTCGGATTCACAATGAGCTGTTTATATGTATCCTAAACTGGGCACTCTGTGCACAATCTCTGTTTATACACGTTATGCGAGGTTTAGTCTCGGTTACTATAACCACGAGAACGACTACAAACCCCCTGGTATTTAAATTAAAAAATGTATTCCTTTTTTTTTTTTCTTATATTAAGTGCTGAATTTTAACTGAAATCAGGACGCATCCTGCTTCTGCGTCATGGTTAGATGACCATAACTCCTTCTATCCAACTTCCAAAGTATTTTTAAATAAAATCTGTAACACGAAGACTGTTTTTTGCAGAAGGCGCTCATCTTGAGTTTGACCCAAACACACACGCACAGATTCTGATAGTGAAAATAATCACACGAAGGTTTGCATGACTATATTATTTACTGTATGATTTTTACATGTTACGGTTTATATTTTAGGTTATTAAAAGGATTACCCTACCTCATTTTAGTTAGTCCTTATTTTGGTGTTAAACGAAAGTGAAATGTACGTGCATGATCTACTTTCTACTTGAACAATCTTGTATTGAGTGAATTTTGTATATAAAGCAGCTATGGGATTACAGCAAATATAATGAAACCATTTAACTCTCCTGCTCAGTACATTAGGTGTGATGGAGAAGGAAAGTTGTAATGCACATCGCAAATGTATACTGTAATGTGGCGGGGTTAATTTTGACCCTGTCTCGACCGTGTGCAGGTGTTCGGTCCGTCTGCAAAGCAGATAGACGTGTACAGGAGTGTGGTGTACCCCATATTGGATGAAGTCATTATGGGATATAACTGCACCATCTTTGCGTGAGTGAAACTTCAAACCATAATATCTGTCAGAAAACCTACTTTTCATATTTAAGCACTGTTTTGAACCTTTTTTTTAAAAAAAAAACAACTTTAATTTATTTTTTTATAAAGCTATGGGCAAACGGGCACAGGGAAAACCTTTACGATGGAGGGCGAGAGGTCACCTAATGAGGAATTCACCTGGGAGGAGGTAAAATGAGGCTTTTGTTGAAGAAGCAGTGAAAATGGACTAACGTGATGATGATGATGATGATGCATTATGCTTTTTGTCTTCCAGGATCCTCTGGCTGGCGTCATCCCTCGTACTCTTCACCAGATCTTTGAGAAGCTGACCAGTAACGGCACAGAGTTCTCAGTGAAGGTTTCCCTGCTGGAGATCTATAACGAAGAGCTGTTTGACCTGCTCAGCCCCTCAGCCGATGTCAGCGAGAGGCTGCAGCTGTTTGACGACCCCAGGAACAAGGTCTGTAATGAGACCGGTATTGATCAAAGATGTATGATTGTATACGTTCGAGTTTAAGCCTAGATGCTATTCCTTTCATTATGTCTGACTCTTTCTTCTCTTGTGCTCTCTCTCCATCAGAGAGGTGTTATTGTTAAGGGACTGGAGGAGATAACTGTACATAACAAGAATGAGGTCTATCAGATACTCGAGAGAGGAGCAGCGAAGAGGAAGACTGCATCCACATTGATGAACGCGTACTCCAGGTAAGAAAAACGAGCTGCATCAGCTATTATTATTACTTTGGTGGTATGGAGGTGATTGGAAATTTTGGGAGGCTTTGGTTTCTTAGGGTGTCTATTTATTATTTATTTATTTTAATTAATTTCTTTTCTTTTTTTTTTTCTAACAGATATAGTTTTGTTAAAGTGTGTGTGGTATAGTGATTCTCTGATTGTGCCCTTTTGACCTTTCCCTCCAGTCGTTCCCACTCCGTGTTCTCAGTCACCATTCACATGAAGGAAATGACGATGGAAGGAGAGGAACTGGTGAAGATCGGAAAACTGAACCTGGTGAGGCTTGCTGTGTATTCTCGATAACTAACAAACATCCCAAATCATCACTGTTTTTATATCGCAAGTAAAGCGCACTTCTTGAGGACAAATGCCTTGCAGTCTGTATTAGTATACATGTATCTCGTTGTAAAGTAAATCGCATTAAAGAAGCACATCTCTTTCGCGTAGGTGGATCTTGCGGGCAGCGAGAACATCGGCCGTTCCGGAGCAGTGGACAAGCGTGCACGTGAGGCAGGAAACATCAACCAGTCACTGCTGACGCTGGGCCGCGTGATCACGGCTCTGGTAGAACGCGGGCCTCACGTGCCCTACCGCGAGTCCAAACTCACCCGTATCCTCCAGGACTCGCTGGGTGGACGCACCAAGACCTCAATCATTGCCACTGTCTCTCCAGCTTCAAACAACTTGGAGGTGAGGTTCACTTCCTGGTGCTCAGACACGCTGCTATATGAACACACTTTTTTTAAAAAAAAATTTTTTTTTTTAAGTTCCTATGTTATATCGATGGAATAAAACACTAGGGGACGTGCTGTTATAGGAAAATAATTAACGACGGAGTGATGTGAAGCGGCCCACTGCAAGGCGTAGCTTACTGTTACCATCCTGAACTTAATTATTTTCTTATACAGCATGTACCAAAATGTGTTATTCCCCTTGTGCTTCAGAAATTGGCCAATGCAACTTATTTATTTGTTTATTTATAATTAAAGAATGGCACATGGTGCGCTTAATCCGTTTCTAGTTGTAGTTTATTTTGTGGTGCATCCACAGAACATGTTCCTGTTGCACTTTTTATATCTACAAACTGTTGTTGTTCACTTTCAGTAAAGTATTAGAGCGAGCACGTTAATATAAATCTGTCATTTGCTGCAGTGTTATTATACTGCCATTATAGAAAATGAGTCGATCGCTCATGACCAATCAGAATTTAGATTTCAACAACACTGTTTGTATAAAGAATAGAAATCGATATTTCAGCCCATCATGTTTGGCTGTTTTTGGAAAAATTCGATTGATTTTAATAGATTTTCCTAAAGGGTTTGTTTTATTATTATTTAAAATGTTTGAAGATTTGTAAGATTCCAAGCAGTCATATTGAAGTCGAAGGTCTTCTAAGCGTTTCAGCGAGCCTGAATGCCAGATCGCTTGCTTGTAACTGATCCTGAATGTTTTCTTGCTTGCCGAACGCAGGAGACTCTGAGTACACTGGATTACGCAAACAGGGCAAAGAGCATCATGAACAAGCCTGAAGTGAACCAGAAACTCACCAAGAGAACCCTAATCAAGGCAGGTCCTTTCATAAATGTCTGCTTTTTCATGTCTCTCTTCACCATAGAAGGCAACCGAGGTTAATGTGAGTGCTCACACAATAGATATTTAGATAATAAATAAACCTATTGAAAAATGCTGCCTTTGTGGTTTAATACAACATAAAAGTTTTATTTTTTTTCTGTGTACTTGAGATGTGATCAAGGGTTTAATGAGGTGTTTATTTTTTTAAATCCAGGAATACACCGAGGAGATTGAGCGTTTGAAGCGGGACTTGGCCGCCACCCGTGAGAAGCACGGCGTGTATCTCTCGGCTGAGAACTACGAGTGAGTTCAGTTTTCTGAATGCAATGGATCAGGCACTCGATGCCTTCGTCCCCAAATTATGCTAGTACTCCTAGAATCTTTTTAAAGTGCACCCGTTATGGTTTTTTCAAATATTCCCTTTCATGTAGTGTTAAAGAGCTGTTTGTGAATGTAAAAACATCTGCAAAGTCTCAAAAAATCAAAGCGCACGACAAACGGAGTTATCGACTCCCAAAAGAAGGAACCGATTCTGAACAGCTGAATCGAGTCGTTAGTGATTCCAGACTTTACTTCCTGTACTAACCTACGTAGGTTTGTAACAAAAAGCCCCACTTCTGGTGTTCATCGGCTGCTCTCTGACAGCGGTAGACCATGACAGACTGGGATGTCTGACCAATCAGAGCAGAGTATGCTCTGAAAGGAGGAGTTTAGAACGAATCATTTAACGATTTGTTTGACACAAAAATTAGGCACGTTTCAAAACCATAATAGGTGCTTTTTAAAATACAGTGTGCATAAGGATGTTTGGAATCTCAGCAACATGGAGTAAATCTCCTAATATTCACTCACTAACAAGACCAACTCATTTTTCATTCAGCATTCACACTTTATTTATTTTGTTAGAATGAATTTGAATGCTATTATAAGTCTTATTCCTCGTGGCCTCGTTTTGTCATCTTGTTAAAATTTAATGCAATCCAAACTTCCTCTGCTGGTGTATCGAACACTGAACTTCAGCTGAGTGGTGGTGTTGTGTTTTGTGTGTTGTAGGAGTATGAACAGTAAACTGATGAGTCAGGAAGAACAGATCATAGAATACACGGAGAGGATTGCGGCGGCGGAGGAGGAACTCAAGCGGGTGAGACGTTCAAACTTCTGCTTTTTTTTTTTTTTTTTTTTTTTTTTTTTTTTTTTTTTTTTTTTTTGAATGATGGTCATGCGCAAGTTTTTGGCGGGCCACTTTCAGCAAGTTAACGGCTGTGCGGTTTTATTTATTTATTTAAATAATCATTTAAATGTCTTGTAGGTTCAAAATAACTTTACCCATAATGTCTCGAAGACCTGGATTTTCAAGATGCAATTTAAACACAATCAGAAAATTTACTGTTTAGATGAAAACATGAATGCGCCGTGTTCATTGGGACATGTAGTGTATGTTCTAGAGCAGTGGTTCTCAAACAGCCCCCCTTGTGTAGGGTGCATCCCTTAGAGTCGTAATTTTCGCAGTTTCATTTTTTTTTTCCACACGAAGATCTTCTGTATTAACTTTCTCAGCTAAGTGACGTCCTCTGTCTAAAAACGTATCCGTTTTTTAAATAGTCTTAGGTTTTATCAGCGTGTGGCTAACAGTGCAGTAGTATCGCAATGGATGTCACGTTTTAGTGTGTCTTATTGTGCTGTGTATAACTGATTTTAATTTATTAATATTCTAATTTTTATGTACAACATAGTTCAAATTTTGACAATCCAGACTTACATACAGGTAAAATGAATGAAAACAAAAAAAAAGTTCTAGAATTTCTCTGTGGCGCCATCTGGTGGCCACCAGTAGGAGAACCACTGTTCTAGAGAGCATTTCACTGGATAAACTGTTGGATTAAGATAGAAACATCAACTCCCCTCACCCCATTTAAAAAAAAAAATAAATAAATAAATAAAAAAACCAATTAATGTAAACCGGTTAATTCGTATGTAATGTATAATGCTAAAACACTTTATAAAAATCTCTAACATTCTTATTTTGGAGACTTGCAAATAACTTCAGTGGCAGCCATCCTGAAGACAGAATTAGTTTTGAAGCAGTTGAAGGGTCCTCCTCTAGAAAAAACACTTATTACAAAAGCGTAAAGCGTTTAAATCTCTACCCTAGGTGATGGAGCTGTTCACGGACAGTAAACAGAAGCTGGAACAGTACAGCGAGGACCTGCAGGACAAGGGCCAGCAACTGGTGGAGGCTCACAAGGACCTGCAGGAGACCAAGCAGAAGCTCACACAGGAGGTGTTCATCACCACGCAGCTGCAGACCACCGAGAGCCAGCTGTACAACGCTGCAGGACAGGTGCGACACCGTGAACACGATCCTAGCGAGTAAACAGATTTTCTTGTACGAAACATCGCATGACGATGACCGATCGAATGTTCTGTAGCTGCTGAGTACGGCGGAGGTGAGCACGTCGGACGTGGGAGGCCTCCACGCTAAACTGCAGCGGGTGAAGGCCGTGGAGCAGCACAACACCGCAGCGCAGAGTAACTTCGCCCAGAGCATGGAGCAGAACTGCAGCAGCATGCAAAGCGCATTGCAGGAGCACAGCCTCAAACACGCTGCCATGCTAGATCACTACCGCCATGCCACGGGTGAGTATATCACTCTCCTGGGGTTGAATAGAGGGTGCTGTTTGAAATCTCCAAAGAGCATACAAGGTACGCAAGACTATACAAAATGGCACGATTAACAAAACGTTCTTCAAAGTACAGTTCCGTTTTAAACATGCCTGATGCTTTTAAATAAAAACCTGTTGGATTAAAATTGGCGCTCGACAGGTTGAGGAATCACAATGATCTTGTGTGTGTTTAGCGGAGCTGCTGGGAGGAACGGGACGTGTGTTTGAGGAAGCTGTGGGCTCCGTCCTGCGTTCCTACAGTGCTGTCCGGGAGGCGGTGGAGGAAGGAGTGGACGGCTGTAAGGCCAAGCTGCTGCTGCAAGAAGAGCTCACAAAAGAGAGCCGAGACGCCATGCTTCAAATGCTGGTGAGGATTTCCCAGGACGTGCCTGGAATCGGTCAGGATTTAGGTTGATGAAAAGGATTGTGGGTTAAAATCCCAAGGACTGTAAGAGAGCTGTTCTATGTGTAGTGTTTTTTTTAAACGGTATTTAGAATTGGTACAAAAACAACCTGATTTTTATTTTTCTTTACCCCACAGGAGGAGCATAAGCTTCATCTAGAAGAAGTTCTAATTGCAAAAGCGATGCCCGCTATCGGCTCAATTATGGCTGTAAACGAAGGCTTGAAACAGACGCTGCAGAGATATAACGTGCTGGACGGACAGGTGCGTGTTCAAAACTTGCGTTCCTCGGTCATTACTTGAGAAATGGGATAAAAGCAGTACTGTAACAAATCCTCTGTAATTTAGTTTACTTTAATTAGACATGTGGATGAAACAAGTGTTCTCAAATTCTCCATTCTGATTGGTCAGAAGGTGCTGATTTTGTGTGGGAGAGAGGGGGGTTTATATTAACGTAGTCCTTCTAATGATGTCGTTTCTATAGCAACTACTCAAACAGGGGTGTGTATAAAAGCGTTAATCTAAGCAGAGTTAAAAAAACAAAACAAACAAAAGTTATTTAAATCGTTGATATGATGTTAATTTAACACTTTATAGAAGGGGTCTCCAGTGTCGCCATGTTGTAACGGTCAGTAGGTTTTCCACCACAGGATGTTTGCGGTTTCTCGGTCGCATTACATGCTGCGTTTAAGTTTTTTTTTTTTATTTATGGTCTTAACCTTGTGAGAAACCATCTTTATTCAATCAAAACTCTGTAAGAAATTTTTAACAGTTAAACCTAATGCAATTTTAGAGGTTTGAGGGAAAAGTAGATTTTTAAAAACCTTTTTATATAGAGTCCCTTAGACATTTCTCGCCATGAAAATATCCATAGAAGCAGGCATGGTGGTATATTATTACATTACGTTATATATCGGGGGGGGGGGGACTAATCCAAAACCCACTTTGCATCGGGCTGCTTAACAACGTTTTTGGAGGGTTTTTTTTTTTTTTTTTTAATTTTTTTTTTTTTTCCCTATTCTTGCACAACCCACAGTGTCTTATTCATTCATTTTATTTAAATTGTTTAATTTTTCTTATCCTGTTCTTCACTTGAGGAATCTAGGAATGTATTTGTGCTTTACACCAGGTTTTCAGTATGTTCTGTTCTAGGCTGTAATTTTTTTTTAAATGAAGGTATTACTGGGTAATTAACTTTTTGCTATAGTCACAAGCGACAACACCTTTTATTATTTTTATTATTTATTTATTTATTTATTTTTTAAGTACGAGTACGATCCCAATATCTATCTTAAATGACATACACAAGTGTCATGGTGATCTTCCTTCCTTTTCCTCGCTCAGATGGTGGGGATGAAGGCAGAGATGACTGCATTTTTCAGTGGCCACATGGCGGTGCTGGCGAGCATGAGGGAAACTGCTGTGCAGGGCTTCACGTCCCTCCAGGCTGAACACCACAAACTGAAAGGGCAGATGGACCAGGCCAACCGCCAACACAAAACGGTACGTCTGTTCAGTCTCCGTTAACTCGTACACGCCTCCATATGGCGTCCAGCATGGCGAATCATCTCTATAACTATACAACATGCACGAAGCAACTCAAGCCAAATCAAACGAAATGTATAAAAAGGGCAGTGTGCAATATTAAAATGAATGAATAACAGCGGTAGTATGCCGTTCTGTTCATTAGGGATTGTGACTGTCGGGTTCTCTCTGTGTGTTGCAGCGTGTAGCACAGCTCCTTCAGTGTGTCCAGGATCAGATGAACCTCCTGGCCCTGGACACACAGTCTGACTTTAAGGAGCTTCAGGAGGCATCCGATGCTCAGGGAGCTCTGCTGGAGACTCTGAAAAACACAGTGCAGAGGTGAGGAAGGAGCGCTGGGGTTAGCGGTCTCTGTAAATGCTGGTTATGCTAAATAGTGGAGTAAAAGCCAGCTGAATTCCACTAAAGGTGGACATGACCCGTGACCATTTCAACACGCTGTCTTTTTAATCGTTCTTTTTATTCTTAACTTGTCTTTATTTATAGTTTGGGCAAACGTGCAAAAAGGTGATGTAAAAGTTAAGGAGTTTCTTCTTTTGCTTAGCCAATGCACCGAGGCCGAACAGGAGAGCTCGTCAGTCGGCGCTCGTCTGAGTTCCTGTACAGATGGAGTGATGAAGGAGATGAGTGGAGTGGCGGAGGAGGGACGCATGACGTTGGAGGAGGGTGCCGGTTACTGCAGCCTCCTGCAGAGCTCTCTGGAATCATTGGCTGAGTCGAGCCTCCAGTGGTGTCATGCGGCCAGAGACCTGACCGAGAGACGCGCCAAGGAACAGCTGACCCTCGCCGAGGAGAACAAGGCCACAGTGCACAAGCTTCTGAAGGTGAGACCGTTATCGAACGGCTGATGGGAAGAGAGCTGTGCGTGTCCTTCTTGGTGACACGTGTGCCCGTGTAAGCGTTTCGTCTCTGACGAATGAGCTCACTTCATCACGAGATTGTGGACTCTCTACAAAATGTTTCTCGTGATCTTAATCTTTTGATCTGAAGGTGTATGGTTAAATGTGTGAAATCAGTGTTGTAGACAAAAAATATAATCGTGCCGATGTATTCGTTTCTTTCATTAGAAAACTAACATTTTTATTTACAGAAAAATAAACTCTGAGGGGAAATATTCCGAAAAGCAGGCGATAAGAGTCCGGCGTAGGTGGGAACTCCCTTTAATACTGTTTAAAAAGCATTGAGGAAATTCCTCAAGAACTCGGATTGGGAAAAAATGCCAAGAATACTTTTCGGGAAATTCTAGGTGAAAAGCACGACTATTTTGAAGATGCTAAAGTATTAAATTAATTTGGATTTATTTTGGATTTTTTATCACAGAGTAATTCCCGTAGTTCCATTTGTGTTACTCCAGAGTTGATGACATCCCCCCCCCCCCCCCCCCCCCCCCCCACACACACACACACACATTTTAGAATAATAATGAAGAATGAGTGTCTGAACTTTGGAACACTGTAGAAAGCTACACAAACAAGACTATTCACTTCCTGCTATTCAAATCACCGAGGTGCTCATGCAAGTGTATTTAGCTGTGTGACTTTGCATAAACAAGTGAAAGTTAGTGAAAAACACAATGTGTAACCAGGACAGTGTAAAAGTCCAATTTTAAAAACGGACCATTATTCTCCTGCAGTACGTTTCTGTTTAAAACGAAAACACGGGGTAGTAACCGTATTCTTAGTAATATTAAATCTCTGTAACCCCTGTTCTTCTGCTTTGTGTGCACGCAGCATGTAGAGGAGCGAGGTCAGGCCGCGGTAGAGGAGTGTCGAACTCGCCTCGCTCCAGTGCAGCAGGAAATGGAAGTGCTCCTGAAGAGAGTGGAGGTGCAGACAGGTGAAGACCAGGCCGTCCTGCAGCAGCACAGAGAAGAGCTCTCGACCCTCGCCGCACAGGCCCTAGATACGGTCAACCACTTCCTCAGTAATGAACTCCAACAGGATCTGCCTACCGGTGAGACACCAGGAGGCGTTTTAGTAGGAAATGGACATCCTTTTTATTTTTTATTTTAGTCTGTATTGTTTTTTTTCGTGCTCTGGTGATTAACAAAAAAAAATGTTTAATGAAAAATTTTTTTATTTATTTATTTCGCTCTTTGCAAACAAACCAGACAGTTTTGAAGTTGTTGGCCCAAACTGACTGTCACAAGTCATAAAACAAAAATGATTTAAAAAAAAAAAAATTTAAATCACTGTTTTTACAACAAAAATGAACAATTGGTTATATTTCGGCTTTATACAGGGTACTAGCTTCATGGCTTCCCTCTGTTAGTTGTGACATTGTAGCCGTTATAGGAGCGAATGCATTTGGTTTGATCCACATTGTGATGTTTGTGTGTAGGTACCACGCCTAAGCGTAAGGAGTACATGTACCCACGTGTGCTGGTGCCATTGAGGAGCAGAACAGAGCTGGAGGAGGAGTTTAGGGCTCAGCAAGAGGAGCTAATGAGTGTGCTCGGTCAGTGCGAAGTCCTCATGGAGGGAGAGGAGGAGGAGAAACCTGTAGACCAGGTATAACCCTCACACTATATATATTTCTATACATGATGTATGGAAATAAAACAAATCGCAACATTCTAGGAATGTTTGTTTTTTGTATGAGGCTGATTGTTGCCTGTGGAATTTTTATTAATTTTTTTTTTTAAAGGAATTATACGTCTATAATCTGTCTATGTATAGGACTCTCTGGAGGATGACGTTTGCAGCTCAAGTGACAGCAACTCGACCCAGCAGTCTATGTCGGATGAGAATCTGATGTGCTACGAGGAGGGAAGGGTTCCCTTCTTTAAGGTAACGTTATCGTTCAGACATGTGTGACTAGAGAAGGTACCTTCCAAAAAAGCAAAAAGAAGTTTTCAAATGTAAAGACTTCTCCCAGTGTAGTCCTGCACAACGTGCACTTGATTTTAGGATTGGCTTCATTTAGTCTGAAGTACACTATAGGACCAAAAGTTTGAGGATGCTTGACAATCACACCCATACGTGCTTGTGGAATGTCTCGTTACGGATTTATTCCCCCTCTTTTGCTGTTTATAATAAGCTCCATTCTTCTGGGAAGGCTTTCCTCTAGATTTTGGAGCATGGCTGTGGGGATATGTGTTCATTCAGCTGCATTAGTGTGAGGTCAGGTGCTGATGTTTGTTGAGGACATCTTTGGTGTTACAGTTCATTCCAGAGGTGATCAGTGGGGTTGAGGACAGGGCTCTGTGCAGGAGACTCGAGTACTTCCAGTCAAACCTTGGTGAAACATGTCTTCATGGAGCTCGCTTTGTGCACAGGGGCATTATCATGCTGGAACAGGTTTGGAGCCTATTGGTTCTCAGGAAATTGTAAATCTACAGCATACAGAGACATTTTATACAATTGTGCTTCCAAATTTGTGGCAACAGTTTGAGGAAGAACAGCACACGAGTGTGATGGTCAGGTGTCCACATACTTTTGCCCATATAGTGTGTTTTCAGCTGCTTTCATTCCCATTGCCCTGACTAGTCGACATCCACGCACGAGTGACTAGTTATTGTATTAGTCGACCAGTTGATGCAAACCCTTGGTATATCCATACTGTAATTATAATCAGGATGTAGTTTGGGACACAGCCCAAGTTCCCTTGCATTTTAGAACTTGACTCACTTCTATAGTACCTTAAGCTAAGTGAACTTGATTTGATTACAACGTTTGCTCTTCATTCCTCTACTACAGAAAAAGTCCAAAAAAGAAAACTTCAGCAGCAAGTCCCTGAACCGCTCAAAAGTAGCCGAAAATGAGACCTCAGTGACGCCACCTCGATCCAGATTACCGCTCAGGACCCAAAATCAGTGATGACTCCATTTCCTTTTCTTTACCCACTTACCTGTAGAGACGTTTAAATACTTCTATTGCATCCGCATTTCAATCAGTCTTTATTTTTCGACATGTATTTAAATATTTTTTAATACGTTTGTACGTCTTTATCCTCAGTCACTGTTTTAAATGTTGAGTGTTAAGTTCAAGGTGTAGTGTACCGTTCATTTGTTTGTTTGGTTTTTTCTTTATTTTTTTTTTTCTCTCCACTTTGTTGAAATGGGTATTTGTGTTCGTATTGTCATCTTCAATTTTTGAAAGTTAAGTACGCTGATTTAAGGGCTGTTTTTAAAATATAATGGCTGACTTTAAACTAATAAAGCATAAGATTCTCAAGACTGATGGTATAATAAATAATACTACAGTTTTTAATAAAAGTGCTTTTATTCAATAATGTCATCGTCATCTGTAAACACTTTCAAGGCATATGGTTGGCTTGGACCCTGATTTAATATATTTTTAAATATTCAAGAAATATCTTGGATGGTTTGTTTTTGAAGGAGGGGGGGAAATCCAGTAACCAAAGGGTTAAAAAAAAAAAAAAAAAAAAAAAAAAAAAAAGGTGGATTTCATTCAAAGCTTCCTGCAGCGGGATTTCAATTGTAAAGGTTCCACCAATCAAATTTGAGCACCGAATAACGTAGTTCACGTCAACGTGTAAACGTGGCTCGGTTGCCTGGTTATAAAATGTTTACTTCCTCCCCGCATGCCCTACTTTAGAGGGTGAAATGCTACGCATCTGCGCCCTACCAAGTGCCCTAGATTGAGTAATTTAATGCGTTTGGGATGCGGGCGTAGAAATTTCGCCCTCCGTGGCCACAGCATCCGGAAGCATGATTGTTTTACATGTTTTAAGCAGAGCTTTAGTTAGTTTTAAACCCGTGTGATATGTTCTGTCGCGAAACATTTCTGAGCAATGGATTTGGAAGAAGCTTTTCAACTGGTCGGAGAGTTTGGAGGACACCAGAAACGGATGGTTGCTGTGTTGACACTGATGCAGGTAATGTTAAGGTTGCCTAGCTAGCGTCATGGTTAGCAATGCTTATAAACATGTACTGTATGTACAGGTGCAGCTCAAAAAAGTTCATTTCCCCCCGTAATTTAATTTTAAAAAAGTAGAACCTTCGTATATTATAGATTCATGACATGTAAAGTGAAATATTTCAAGCCGTTTGTTTGTTTGTTTTAAATCTTGATTATGACTTACAGCTCATAGAAATAATAATAATAATAATAATAAATCCAGGTTTTCAGAATATTAGAATAAAGAATTTATAATGCAGACAGGTGATTTTTGATTTCCATGAGCTGCAAGCTGTAATAATCAAGATGGAAAAAAAAATAATTATAAAAAAAAACCTGCTTGAAATTTTTCACTTTGTGTAAGAAATCTAGAATATGAGTTCAACTTTTTAAATTAAATTACATGGAGAGAGAGAGAGAGAGAGAGAGAGAGAGAGAGAGAGAGAAAGAACTTTCCCACCATATTCAAATTTTTTGAGATGCACCTGTATAAGTATACAAGTTGGAGCTAGAGCAAGTGCTAGGTTTATTAATGGACAGTGTCGGGTTAATTATTGTTTACAATGTGCAGGACGAGGTGAGATCACCCACAGTCAAATAGACTTCGTGGCACAAGGTGTTATTTGCATGTAAAAATGTCACCGTTTCAGGTTAAAGCTGCGGTAGGAAAATAATGACATCTAGTGGAGACAAGGGTGTAACCATGGTATGGACTTTGGGGGGGGTCCAAGCCATTAGGTATGGTAACATGCATCGAACGACGGAAGAACGTGCTCTGGTTTATCTTACAGATCTACATGGCGTGCCAGTGCATGTTCATCGTTCTTGTCGGTGCTGTTCCCGAGTACCAGATCGAGGTCGTCACGCAGAGCGGAGGAGATGTCACACAAACCATTACGTTCAAGGAAGACGTCAGCTCTATCGTGACTGAGGTGAGAGAACGTTGATTTTAAGCAGGAAGAAGACAATAACCAGTTGTAGAATCTAACGAAATATTATTGTGGACTGTACAAGAAAAAAACCCACGGACAGGGCATCATTTAGGTACTCAGTGTATTTTATTGCTTTTTAAATAGAATGTGTATAAATGAAAAACCCCGCATTCCCTCTACCTCTCTCCTTCCCTCCCTGTATTTTCTTTTTGCTGGGAAGAGGCAGAGCTTATCCTGCCTTTTATCTAGCTGTCAGTGCAGACCAGTGTTGCCAAATTAGCGACTTTTCACCCCCCCAAAAAAAAAAAAATACCAAGCGACAAATCAGGCGACTTTTTGGACAAATCTTAGCGACTTACGAAATGTCCCCAGTACTGTCCTGCAAGCGCGAGGTCTTTCTTTCCCGCTGCACTCTCACCTCTCTGCGTCTGCTCTGTTCAGTGAGGGGCCGAGAGCCGGAGATTTAACAATGTCATGGATAACGAAACGCGCCCTTCCTCCCAATTTACATCATTCACATGCGAATGTTTTTAGAACGCAAGTCGAATGTAATGCAACATGTTTTGCATGTAAAAAGTCTGCGTTATTACAGCCTAGTTCTCTCGTTCAAAGTAGTTCTAGTGCTCAGAAACATTTTAGACCATTCATGTTCCATATCTGTCCGTTATATAGTTTAATAATAGTCATAAAAGTTATGAAAAGTAATTAAAAAAAATTACAAAAGCAAAAAATTCTATCTATCTATACAGGTTATAGATTAGGTTATATATGGATAGATTTTATATAGAATAGATAATCATTATACCTGGTCTCCTCCAATATGTGTGTGTGTAGGGGGGGTGCCACATGATAGGGGAGGCTTGGGGGCGGGGCTTTATTTACAAAAGGTTGAGAAACTCTGTGTTACGGCATGAACAGCTGAAACATTTCATAGTCATTTGGACAATTTCTCATACGGTAAGTTGATTAATTTGTTACTAACATCACGTACCCCAGTGTTTTATTCGTTTTATACCACAAAGATTTGACGATGCTTTTTAAGAACTTTTTTTCATTCATTTGAGAAAGGCTCATTGTCATTTTTCCTCCATTCATTGAAGTTACTGCTTCACTTCTGACTGTCACGAAGCGCCCTCACACTGGAGACTCCTTCCAAAAACATTAAATAAACGTCGCCTTAAAGAAAAGTTCACCATGTCTACAAAAAAAAAAAAACGGTTGTACTTTGTTACTATAGAAACAGCAGCGTATTATTCCAAGTGCATTAATAGAAACATGCGAATTCCATTTGCACTACTGTCAGAGCTGCTGTTCTAGAAAATGAATCAAGACCTTCTGACCAATCAGATTGAAGAAGTCAGTAGCACCGTGGTCGAAGCTTTGGTCGTTATAGAGGGCAGCCTTCTGGCTTGGTGTATAATGATGAATAATTCTGACTCTTAACAGTTAGTCTTAATGGAGAGATTGTGCATGCATCACTGGCTCGGTATGTCTTTTGTGTGTGTTCTGCAGTGGAACCTGGTCAAGCAGGAGGCGTACAAAGTGAGCCTGGCAGGATCGCTGTTTTTTGTCGGCGTGCTCGTGGGGAACGTGCTGTTCGGACCGCTGTCTGATAAAATCGGCAGGAGACCCATCTTCCTCATCAGTACTGACGCTTCTCTGTTTGATGTGTAAAAATGGATGCCAGGACACGTCTTTAGGAACAGCCGTGCATATAAATTATTATACAGTCGAGTCAGGCTGTGTCACGGTTGTTGATCGTTTACCAACAACTGCGATAGTTATATTTCTAATGAACAGTCATGGGAAAAGGAAAGTACACCCTCCTTCAGTCTTATGGGTTTATTTTTTATTTACCAGGGCTTAAATAATAATTGTGTGGTACAAATAATTTCAGGTGATGATAAAATAACGTCAACAGATTTCAATATGTAGTCATTTTTTCCCAAAAAAAGTACACCAACATTCAGAATGCGTCATGAGATACCTGGTACATTGTTGTGTGTGTGTGTGTGTGTGTGTGTGTGTGTGTGTGTGTGTCTGTGTATTACTAGAGTTCGTTGATAGTATTTGACCTTCAGATGCCTGTTTTCATGTACTGATTTTACCATCTCTCTCTCTCTGTCTCTCTCTCACTATATCTCTGTCTCTCTCTCTCACTCTCTTTCTCTATCTCTCTCACTCTTTCTCTGTCTCTCTCTCTCACTCTCTTTCTCTGTCTCTCTCTCTCTCACTTTCTTTCTCTGTCTCTCTCTCTCTGTATCTCTTTTTATCTCTCTCTCTCTCTCTCTCTCTCTCTCTCTCTCTCTCTCTCAGGTATGTTCTTCGAAATGCTGTTCGCCTACGGCAGCGCGCTGGCCCCCAGTTACGAGCTCTTTGCTCTGTCACGGCTAATGGTGGGGATGATGAACGGGGGGATGGCGCTCGTCTGCTTCATCCTCTCGCAGGAATACGTGGGTAAAGCCTACTGGGCTCTGACAGGTAGCGCCATCTGGTGGCGAAACTAAATTTCACAGCGCAACAATCTGTACAGTGAGATTAACATTCAGTCGACATTCCACAACATGTAGCTATCGATACTTTTCAGTGAACGCACGCCAATCCGTACAGGATTTCGTGGAGTTTTTTATTGTGATTGTTGCAGCCAAAAATGCTTGATTTTGCTGCAGTTTTTAAAACATTTGTGTTGTTTTTGTGTTTTTTTTTTTCCCGGAAAACTACTCGAATCAGTGAAATCGCAAACGCACGTAATTGCTTTGCACGGCCTTTCTCAGCGACCTTTGTTGGTAAACGAGACGTTTTAGCTGTACTCATGTTCGACGCACGTGAATCGAAGAGTTGTGATGACATCACACGACGCGTCTCGACCCAAACCTGTGGGAAAATGTGCAGTAATTTTTTAAAATTTGCTCGCTTTTGCATTCGTATTTGTGATTGTAAAGTCCTGGAGGGACTGACAGGCAAATGGCTTCAGGATGCCTTACTACACTGTGTAGTACTAGCGAGCCATAATACTCCTAGGACCTTGTATAAGTATTCACCCCCCTTGAGCTTTTCCCCTGTTTTGTAGTGTTACAACCTGGGACTGAAATGGGATTATATAATTGGGATTATATTTCACGACAAAAAAAAAAAAGGACATAATATTGAGGTGGGGGGAAATAAAACCAGTATAGTTTGCAAAATGATTTGAAATAAATTGAATGGGAAATGTTCAGTTAAGCCAATTTCAGTTCCAGGTTTGTGGAAAAGTTTAAGGGAACGAATACTTATGCAAGGGTTTGCATGCGCGCATGTGTGTGTGTGTGTGTGTGTGTGTGTGTGTGTGTGTGTGTTACAGGCACGATAACCAACATGACCTTTGCAGTGGGTATTGCTCTGTTCGCTCTTCTCGGCTACTACATCAGGTCCTGGAGAAACCTGGCTATGGCTGTTAACTGCCCCGGTGTGCTGCTCTTCCTCTTCTGCATGTACGTGTGAATATCTGAATTACGGCCGTGACGGCAGTCTACCACCGTCACGGTGTTCCATGGCGAAGAACATTACAATAGTTTGACATTATTATTTTTTTTTTTTGCTAGAGGATATAAGGATATAACGAGTAAACATTATTTCAAGAGGCAGTACATTCTGCAAAATATATACCGCGTTAGTTTCGGGGAAACTTAGCTTTAAACAACTGAGGACCCACAGAGAAGTCACGAAAATAGGAACGACACAGGAAATGTGGAAAAGAAATTAGATTTTGGGAGCAGGCAGTTTTATTTTGTGCTGATTTAGAATTTTTTACCCCTACATTTTTACCGCCCAGATGCTTTCTACGCAGTGTGCTCTCTTCAGCGTAGTGTTGCTGCATTTAAAGTGTTTTAAAGTCTCCTGAATTTGAAAATATAACCAGAGAGCTTGAGAAGTCTTCCTATTTTCTTATATAAGTAAATTAAAATAGATATCTTAGAGTATTATATTGCAGAGTATATATACATTAGTGTGTGTGTGTGTGTGTGTGTGTGTATATATATGTATATGCATGTTCAAAATGCGTTAAACTCATACTTTAAAAAAGTTCTTTAAAAAAAGAACTGGATTTGTGAATTTTTTTGTGTGTGTGTGTTGATGATAGTATTCTCTCCAAGAAAAAAGAGTATTCTCCTAATAAAAATATATATCATCAAAACATAAATATAATAAAGGTAAATTAAAATAGATCAATTAGAATGCCACAAAAAAATCTATGAAAATATAAATGAAGTAATAAACAAAATAATTTCTATTTTAACGAAATGGTATTAAGAAAAAAAGTCTTGTTTAACTCTGGGATTGTGTGTGTGTTTGTGTGTGTGTGTGTGTGTGTGTTCTAAAATATATATTCTCCCAGTAAATGATAAACCATAATAAATGCAAAGTAAATTAGATAATGTTAAAATAATTAAACATTAAAATAATAATATTAAAAAAAGAAATAATAAAAGAAAATGTTGCTGTTTAACTCTGGAAGTGTGTGTGTGTTACTGACAGCCTGCTGCCTGAGTCTCCACGCTGGCTGTACTCTCAGGGCCGGACGGTGCAAGCGGAGAAAGTGCTGCAGGATTTTGCTCAGCGGAACGGAAAGGGAAGCGTGACTCTGAAGCTGCAGAAAACTCCGGGCATGACGTGCGCAGAGACGTCCAATGCAGGACTGCTGCAGCTGGTCAGACACCGCGTGCTGCGCTGCAGGACTATCGTCCTCATGTATGTCTGGTGAGTATGAGTGATTAAGACACACCTCATATGACCTGATACTCTACATCACTCTGTTGAGTTTCTAAGGGGGCAGCTGATTGTCTTGTGTCATAAACAACAAAGGTTTAAAGTGATATACAGTGTACAGTGTATATCGCAGCTTTGAAGAGATCTGGCTGTGTTTAGCTGTGGACGGTAATGTCTATATATGTATGTGGTGTGTGTATACGTGTGTGGCAGGTATGCGTGCAGTCTGGTGTATTATGGACTGACGATGAACGCAGGTGATGATAAAGGCAGTGTTTACCTCACCGTAGCCATGTACGGCCTGGTGGAGCTGCCAGCCTACCCACTGTGCATATACTTCATCAATAAGCCCTGGTACTCACACTCACACACACACACACACACACACACACACACACACACACACACACACACACTGCATGTGTGATTTTGACAAGACATGACCTGTTCTAGTATTTTTTTTTGTCTTTAATATTTTAAATATCGCACAATAGGATCTAGTTACCGAACAGTATTTTGTATATGATCACTCCAACACATTGTGATGCTGTTTAAATGATCTTACTGATATATTTTTTTTATTCATGCACTCTCTCTCAGGTCAGGGAGACGAAACTCGTTAGCCAGTTTTCTTATCCTTGCCGGTCTGTGCTGTCTCCTCTCAGTCCTGGTCCCTGTTCATCCTGGTGAGAAGATAATTCTGCATTTTATTATAAATGAAATGGCATAATTCTGCTCGTATATTAACAGACGCCTGGTGAAATCGAAGCGGAAGTATAGTGTTATACTTCAGAATTAAACTCGGTCCTTCTTCTACGCCCATAAATAAAAAGAAGAACAATGACTGCGTTTACACGGACAGCAGCTATCTAATTATGGACCTTATTCTGAATAAGACGATATTCTGATTAAGGTGTTTACATGAGTCGCCTTTAGAATATTCCTTTCGTGTTCCTGTTTTACGTGTTATAGAACAGAGATGGATTAACGTCACACATCATTACGTCACCGCGCCACGCTGTCCGACGTTCCCTCCAGAATTTCACGTATCGACGTACAGTTGGTCTTCGTTATGGAACCGTATACAGTTTTGGGTGTTTTTATTTTGAATTTTACGAAAGCTTCAAGCGCGGTTAATTATTTGTCGTGCTGTACGTGCAAATAGACGACTACTTGAAGCAGTGGGCTGCGTCCCAAACCACGTACTTACCTACTATATAGTAGCTGAGATACATGTATTTCTCCTACTATATACTGTAGTAGGTAAGTTCACGGTTTGGGACGCGGCCGTGCTCTCTTTTTTGCCGTCAAACGGTCGAGCGCTGCCGTGTGTGTACGTGTCCTGTCGCACAATGTGGTGAAAACTCTCACACGGCATTAACAGTGTGATTAAGGTGTGTACGTGTCTGTAACGCACGTCCATAATGCGACTAAAACAGGAATACTCCACACGTCTTAATTCCATTTGTGTTTACTTCGAGTATGACTTTAATCAGATTAAGGTCATCAGTAATCTCTGTTTACATGCTAGTTTCTTAATCAGAGTATCGTCTTAATCGAGTTAATATCGGTTTATCATTGTCCACGTAAACGTACTGTATGACTGCGGTTGGGAACTTGTAATGTTAGTAAGAACAGGAACGAACTTGTTTTGTGGATGTTTAAGAAGATGAACTAAGTGACTAACTTTGAACTAATCTGTTAAAAATTACGATGTGACAATGAAAAAAATTTAAATAATAATTAAATTGCCTTAAACTGACGTAAAGGCTGATATCCTGTAACGTACGTTGTAGTGGTGGGAAGTTCGGATCATTTTACTGACTCGAAACTTTTAATCTCATTCAGCAAAATGAACCAATCTTTTTTCGTTATTTCGTTCATTTCAGTAGAATATGATTCAAATCTCTCTCTCTGGCTCACTCTCACTCTCTCTCTCTGTCTCTCACTCTCTCTCTCTCTCACTGTCTCTCATTTTCTCTGTGTGTGTGTGTGTGTGTGTGTGTGTGTGTGTGTGTGTGTGTGTGTGTGTGTGTGTGAGGGACAACTCGTTGGTCCCGAGTCATAGTAAAGATTCGTTCAAAATGAACGAATCAGTCATGAATGACACATCACTAGTACTTTGGCTAGTATTAACAGCAAACTCGGGTCTTTATACTTCTCTTCACAAAGCTCTGCTCTCTCACTGTACTCACTGTACTATCATTTTCATCCTCTTTCACTTCCAAACACAGTTTATGCCCAAGTCTCACCCTTGCATATTAATCTCACCCATATGCTGTGAATAAGTGAGTGAATAATCTCACCCATATGCTGTAGTTTTGTAGGTATGAACTGCTGCTGTAATCGTAACAACTGTCCTGTGCTCATCCCAGGACTCTTATTCATACTGTGCTCATGCTGAACATCATTCCAGCACACTCAGTACTCTACGTCTTTTCAGTGTCACCCAGAAGAGGTTCCCTTATAAGACTGATTCCTCTCATGTAGTCTCCGGAAGGTTTCTATTTTTCCACTGTTGCCTCTAGCTTGTTCATTGTGGATCTAAATCTACATCCAAATGTATGTAAAGTTGCTTTGTGATAATGTCTGTTGTTAAAAGCACTATACATATAAACTGAAACTGAACTGAAGCCTCACTGCAGTATTTTTGGGATGAACTGTGATCCATGGATGGAGTCTCTTCACAGGCATGAAGGGCCTTTCTTTTATACGTGTCTAATTAGCGCCATCTGCTGTTGGAAACGCAGCCATGAATACAAGATGACCCTACATTTTTAGATGGAATTGCTGATAAAAAAAGAAGAGATTCCCATTAAAAATATATATATATATTATAAGGCCAAAAACTGAATCCATGTTTGTGTTGGTCTTTTAAAACCAACCAGACTCCGACACTGCGATTTAGGAACATGTGTTAAATGAAATAAACTGTTAGTATAATTTCGGGGGGGGAAAAAATCAGCTCAATGAAGATGTATTTAGATTTTGATAACATATGAGAATTCGCTAACAGTGGGTTCTCTCTCTCTGTGTCTCCATCTCTGATTCTCTCTCAATCTGTGTCTCTTCCTCTCCTCCCCCGTCTCTCTGTCACGCTTTCTCTTGCTCTCTCTTTGCATCTCTCCATTGCCGATTCTCCCTCTCTGTCTCTCTCCCTCGATCCCCCTCTCTCTCTGTCCCTCACTCTCTCTCTCCTCCCTGTCTCTCTGTCTCACTCTTTCTCTTGCTCTCTCTTTGCTTCTCTCAATCGATCCTCCCCCGCTCTCTCTTTCCCCCTCTGACTGTCTCTGTTTCTCTACTTCACTCTCGGTCTCTCCTCACTCTGTCACACCTTCTTGGTTTTCTCTCTCTATGTCTCTTTCCCTCTGACTTTCTGTCTCTGCCACTTTCTCTCTCTCTCTCACGCTGTCTCTTGCTGTCTTCCTGTCTCTGTATTTCACTCTCTGTCTCTGTCTTTCTTTTTGCCTGTCTCTCTCTCTCTCGAAGGTTCTGTGGTCAATGGCAGCTCTTTTGCTCTTTTGGGAAAGCTGATGGTCAGTGCTGCCTTCAACATCGTCTATGTGTACACATCAGAACTTTACCCCACTGTTATCAGGTACACAATCACACAATCTAGTTCGCTCATTACTACAGTGGAATGTTAGACTAGACACATTGTAATTCATACATAATACATTTTATAAATTATAGTAATTGGATCATTATCATTGTTAAGTTTAGTTTTTTTAATTTATTTTTATGTTGTTTACCTGAACTGGGCCCTTTATCATGAGCAGTAGTCAGACTATGAAATGTAAGATTTGGAATGTTTGTCCAGTGTTCATGACTAATTGTGTGTGTGTTTGATTTAGGAACGCAGGGCTGGGTGTGTGCTCCATGTCTTGTAGGGTTGGAGGCATTTTAGCTCCTTTTATACCCAATATGGTGAGTACTGTATTTTACACAGTGTATTTTACCAGTGATTTTTACACTAATCATATACTGTGAGCATTTACATATAGCGTTTATGCAAATATTTATATTTCTATAAAATCATACAGTACTATACGCATTCCTTTTTTTTTTTAATGGATTTACTCACCAGTCACTTTAATAGGAACAGCTTTATATCTGCTCATTCATCCTATCATGTGACAGCAAGGCAATGCATAAAATCCTGAAGTTACAGGTGAAGAGCTTCACTTTACCATCCACATCAAACATCTTTTTCCGATCTTCAACCGTCCGGCCTACTGTAGCGTCAGAGTCATGTTCTTGGCTGACGGGAGAGGAACCCAACGTGTTCTTCTGTTGTAGCCCGTCCTCAGTGTCCATCATGTGCATTCTGTGATGCTTTTCTGCTCACCACAGCTGTAAAGAGTGCTTATTTACCTTAGTTACCGTAGCGTTCCTGTCACCTCAGACAAGTCTGGCCATTCTCCTCTGACCTTTCTCATCAGCAAAGGTGTTTCTGCCTGCAAAACCGCTGCTCGCTGGATGCTTTTGGATTTCTTTTGCACCAGTCTCTCTTGTCATGTCATGGCTGAAAATCACAGAGTTCACTGTGATTATTAATTGAAGCTCCTGACCTGCATCTGCATGACTGTGTGCACTGCGCTGCTACCACAAGATTGGTTGATTGGGTAATTGAATGAATAAGCAGGTATACAGGTATTCCTGATAAACTGGCTGGTGAGTGCATTTAGTCGTATGGACCTGGATTCATTCGTTTCTATACACAGATCTTTGTTTTTAACATACCATACCTTATTTTTAGCGATGCATTAGATAGTAATGACATATCGGTTGTTTTGGGTTCAGAAAGTGCTGCATGCGTCCATGCCGTTCATGGTGTTCTGCCTGACCGGCGTGTCGGCCGGAGCCATGGGACTCGTCCTCCCAGAAACACTCAACAAGCCAGTGGCCGAGACGCTGGAGGAACTCTCCTCCCCCGCTTACCAGCGAATCCTCGACACACAGGTAACAGTGGCTCCGCCCACACCAGGCTTGACGATCGTGTTAATCAGCACTGCGGGTGCTGTAATGTAGATTGTTGTGTGTTTTGCACAGGTTCATCTGCTGGCGGATGAGCACTTGTCGAAACGTAGAGGATCCGAAAGCGAATGATACACACTCGTGCACGGACAAACGCAACAAAGGCCTCTCATTCGTGTACATCATGCCAAATCGACTCATACTGTGCCAACCTGACTCACAAAAACAATGTGTGTGCCTTCTATGAACGTAACACTGAAGGGATCATCAAAACTGTGGGAACGAGTGGAACTGCGCTTCAGATGTGGACATGACCAAATGCTGACTCAATAATCCTTCATTCCGTCTCACAAACATGCCGTTATTTCTGCTGCTAATGAATAATTTCTAACTGATACCTGTGCATCGGAGACATCGCTGGCTCACTGTTATTTCACACTTTACACACTTTAATTTATGTGACGGACGTGCGTCAGAAAACACTACCACGTTAATGCTACATGGTACCTGTAAATGTAACACACAATTGTGGAGTATTTATAAACGGACGGATGTAGAGCTATGTACGTCTACTGTATAGCTGTATACGTGACCTGTATCTTGCGGTTTTAACTGGATCGGGAGGGGGATAATTTCGAATAAAAAAACAATTGGTAAATGAAAAGAGAATTGATTTTTAAAAAGAAATACCAGTAAGTGATTTTGGTAACGACTTGCCTGCTAAAGAATACGCCTTCACATAAGACACGCTAAAGATGCCAGTGTAACACAGGTGAATGAATTGAGGTAATCTATGTAAAGTGGAAACGACAGACCTATTAGCATGTAGATAAAACTGTGGCTGTGTTTAAAATGGGGTACACGTATAGTGCATAAGTACTCATACTTGCAGCAAGTAGCATTTAGTATGCACAGAGATATAATGTGATGTATAATATATAAGCTCATATAACTGAGCTTGAGTTGAAGGGTGTGGTGTTCCTCATAGGAGTAAAATTGGGTTGGGGTGGCACTTTTATTTATATTTCTTAAAATATTGATGATGATAATTACATTTCTCTAAATTGTTAAGTCAGGGGGTGACACAGAGGTTCAGCTGCTACCTCCGACCTTCAGGGTCCCTGGTTTAATCAGTTTTGCTGTCTGTGTAGTGCTTCACATGTTCTCCTTGAGTTCTCTGGTGGTCTTTCCACTTCCTGGAAACATGCCAGTAGATAGATTGACTATGCTGGATTGCCCCTAGGTGTGAATAAGTGTGTAAATGCGTGTGTGTGTGTGTGTGTGCATGATGCTCTGTGAAGGATTGGCGTCCCACCCGCTGTGAATTCTCCGGATCCACCAGGACTCTGACCAGGAAAAAAAGGTGCTTGCTAGAGACGAGTGAGCGAATGAATGTTCAGTCAGTATGAATGATCTGCTTAATTGTATTTTCAGTTTTACAGCTGCACGTATACAAAGATCATTCTATGTACTGTATATATGCGGCTAGCACGGTATATAGTGGTTAGCACGTTCGCCTCACACCGCCAGGGTCTGGGGTTCGAGTTTGCATGTTCTTCCCATGCTGTGGGGGTTTCCTCCAGGTACTCAGGTTTCCTCCCCCAGTCCAAAGACATGCATGGTAGGCAGATTGGCGTGTCTGTAGTGTATGAATGGGTGTGTGAGTGTGTATGTAAGTGTGCCCTGTGATGGACTGGCACCCTGTCCAGGGTGTACCTTGCCTTGTGCCCGATGCTCCCTGGGATTGACTCCAGGTTCCCCCGCGCCCCTGAAGAAGGAGTAAGCGGTAGAAGATGGATGGATGGACCTCACCTTTAAGAAAACATAAATGTAGTTTAACAAAAGGCATGATATTGTTTGGGCTACATTCCAACCTTGCCTTGGCTTTCTTCCAACGATCATGTTGTGTAAGGAGCCAGTTTAACAAGTGTGTTAGTAAAAACAGCCTGTCTATCTAAGCCTCTTCAGTTCAGTCTGCAAATCAGATACCTGCGTTAAAAATATCCATGGATATCCAATATCCTGAGTCTGAATGAAATCGTTAAATGTAATTTCCTTGCTTTTTCTGCGGGGGTGATATAATTGACCCCAAGAGCACCAACATGGGCATCCCCACATTCAATGCAGATCAGACTGTGGAATACACCCTGAAGGCCAGTAGCAAGACGGCAGTGGAGATGTTCAGAAGGGATGATCCAAAATATGGTAAGGTGGATAAAACTCTGTGCCAAAACATTAAATCTGCAGGAGCAACAGACAAAGCCAGATGCCAACGTAGTATAATGGAAGGCAGGGGGAGGTCTGAGGAGTATGGTTACTGGCCATCTAGTAGTGCGGCAGAGAGCAAGAGGGTTGCCTTGGAGGAAGAAAAGCAGGCAAGGCTGAAACATGCAGCAAAACAAAGGAAGCAGGCCCTTGAAATTTTGGAGGCTAAACGACAGAACTAGGGTTTAACTTACGAGGTGGACTTTTGGGTACAAAGTATGCCATATCGATGCATTTGTAAACAGTGTGATCTGAACATTGAATGTTAATGAAGCTACTATAAGCTGATGTCCAACATGCTCTTATCTTGTTATCTTGTTGATGTATTCAGCTCCCATCTCAATTGAATCCTTCTTTGTGTTTACTGTACAGTTGTTTTGCCCTACATAAAACATATAAAACCCTTTTTAAATTTTTTTTTTTTAAATTATTATTTTTTTTTTTTTATACCCCTTACCTGTTACAATTAGCTTTCAGTCAGATGCAAATATACTTAAAAGTAACTAGAGATGAGCATGTAAAGCAAATATCTTTAAAAAAAAATCCGTGTGGAGCATGCCCCAGACCCTGCTAGTCATGTAACCATCTAATCATGTAGTCAGTAATGTTACTTTTTCACACACACCGTCCACTCTTGAGGATGAGACAAATCTCCACTGCATTTGTATTCAATATCTTGTGGGAATAAATTTAAGACACAGGAAAACACGAGGGTAATAGAGTATGTAGTTTATCGAGAATCACTATCATACACGTTCTGGGGAGGGAATATGTCTTGTAGGAGAATAATTTGTAAGTGAAAGGTCATATGATGTGTTTGTAGCAACGCTACTATCATCATCAGAGGAAAGAATAAATGGGCCCTCCACAGAAGTTATGGGAAGAAGTTGAGCTTCAGTTTGAGTGGAAGCATGAACATAGGTCACCGATGGAATGATACGATAAGCAGGAGAATAAGGAAACCCGGTGGGTACAGGTGAGGAGCAGAGACGTTCCAGCAGAGCTGTAACATCGATGGCCAAATAAGCCAGCTGATGACATATATATTCACCCAGGCCTGTGAGATTGAGCAGCCGAGAGAGAGAAAATCCAACTGCAGCTGGGTGTTGATCAGCTGGACAGAGATCAGAGAGAAAGGACGAAAATGAAATAAAACAGTAGTGGTAACACTTAAAAAATATTCATATAAATACATGTACAAGCACATGCAAAGAATGTAATTTTTTTTTTTTTTAAATTTGCACTTTCACCTCTACTCTGTGCACTTTGCTTCTTCTGGAACTCAATTAATAGATCTTGTATGGTAGCACTACTTGTATTGTTCTCTGCTTGATATATCGCTTTGCTTGTATTTTTCTTATTTGTAAGTCTCTTTGGATAAAAGCGTCTGCTAAGTGAATAAATGTAAATGTAATGAATGTAGGAAACAGGTATTAATACATGACATGGAAAAAGCATAAAATTGAAAAACACACTCATACAATGTTTTGAGAAAAACACACACCCACACACTCAAAAATGTTCAAGAGAAACACACACACATATACTTACAGAATGTCTAAGAAGCACCAAAAAACACATAAATATACTTCGAATTAGAGAAGAAATATGTGTAACATTAAGCAATAATAAAAATATATCTTACCCATAACAAAGAAGTGATGAAAATATCCAGTGTTCATGACAACGAGCGATGAGATGCGCACAGCTTGATTACCAGAAATGGGAATGGCAGTAAGGGCATTGGAAAATGTTTAAAATACCCTAAATGAAAACATGAAGATAAGGGTATATCCAATGGCTGAAAATGTGTTTTAAGGGGATTTCAGAATGAGAAAAGCTTGTTGTCATATATCAAGGAGGTAACTCTGGACTTCATTTCCCATCAGCCACTGCACTGTACTACATGTCACATGAGCACCTGCACCTGAATCACGTTTCTGATAACGAGCACATACAGTATCTCAAAAGTGAGTACACCCCTCACATTTTTGTAAATATTTGATGATATCTTTTCATGTGACAACACTGAAGAAATGACACTTTGCTACAAGGTAAAGTAGTGAGTGTACAGCTTGTGTAACAGTGTAAATTTACTGTCCCCTCAAAATAACTCCACACACAGCCATTAATGTCTAAACCACTGGCAACAAAAGTGAGTACACCCCTAAGTGAAAATGTCCAAATTGGGCCAGAAGTGTCAATATTTTGTGTGGCCACCATTATTTTCCAGCACTGCCTTAACCCTCTTGGGTATGGAGTTCACCATAGCTTCACAGGTTGCCACTGGAGTCCTCTTCCACTCCTCCATGATGACATCACGGAGCTGGTGGATGTTAGAGACTTTGTGCTCCTTCACCTTCCATTTGAGGATGCCCCACAGATGCTCAATAGGGTTTAGTCCATCACCTTCACCCTCAGCTTCTTTAGCAAGGCAGTGGTCATCTTGGAGGTGTGTTTGGGGTCGTTATCATGCTGGAATACTGGCCTGCGGCCCAGTTTCTGAAGGAAGGGGATCATGCTCTGCTTCAGTATGTCACAGTACATGTTGGCATTCATGGTTCTTCTCAATGAGCTGAAGCTCCCCAGTGCCGGCAGCACTCATGCAGCCCCAGACTATGACACTCCCACCACCATGCTTGACTGTAGGCAGGACACACTTGTCTTTGTACTCCTCACCTGGTTGCCGCCACACACGCTTGAAACCATCTGAACCAAATAGGTTTATCTTGGTCTCATCAGACCAGGACATGGTTCCAGTAATCCATGTCCTTTGTCTGCTTGTCTTCAGCAAACTGTTTGTGGGCTTTCTTGTGCATCATCTTTAGAAGAGGCTTCCTTCTGGGATGACAGCCATGCAGACCAATTTGATGCAGTGTGCGGCGTATGGTCTGAGCACTGACAGGCTGACCCCCCCACCCCTTCAACCTTTGCAGCAATCCTGGCAGCACTCATACGTCTGTTTCCCAAAGACAACCTCTGGATATGACGCACTCAACTTCTTTGGTCGACCATGGCGAGGCCTGTTCTGAGTAGAACCTGTCCTGTTAAACCGCTGTATGGTCTTGGCCACCATGCTGCAGCTCAGTGTCAGGGTCTTGGAAATCCTCTTATACCCTAGGCCATCTTTATGTAGAGCAACCATTCCTTTTTTCAGATCCTCAGAGTGTTCTTTGCCATGAGGTGCCATGTTGAACTCCCAGTGACCAGTAAGAGGGAGTGTGACAGGGATGACACACTTTAAGACACCTGCACCCCATTCACACCTGAGACCTTGTAACACTAACAGGTCACATGACACCAGGGAGAGAAAATGGCTAATTGGGCCCAATTTGGACATTTTCACTTAGGGATGTACTCACTTTTGTTGCCAGTGGTTTAGACATTAATGGCTGTGTGTTGAGTTATTTTGAGGGGACAGCAAATTTACACTGTTACACAAGCTGCACACTCACTACTTTACATTGTAGCAAAGTGTCATTTCTTCAGTGTTGTCACATGAAAAGATATAATCACATATTTACAAAAATGTGAGGGGTGTACTCACTTTTGTGAGATACTGTATATATATATAGCCATTGTTTGCACTGCTTCTCTGTCTTACGTTTGTCTTAGTCTACCGTGTTCCATGTTCCCATGTTTTGTTTCTTTCCACAGTATTTTGCCTAGTTGTCTTTGTGTCTTTGTCTTGTTGTTTGATTGTTTATTAGACTGTTTTGAAAATCTGCGATTGCTTCCGCATCAACCTTTGAGACATGACAGAACGAAAGACCTTCAACGGAAGCAGCAGATCATTATGAAGTACCTGGGCATCACTATGCCACCTATGTTCGCGGAGTACTTTGCTATGCTACGCCAGCAGGAGGAGGAGTCTGGGTACAAGTGGGAGTCTGTGTTCGGGGCTAGTACCATCGCCCACCCTCCCTCCTGATCTAGTTCAGCAAACGGAGTCAACGGAGAACGAAGGTCAGCCTTCCTGCTCGTCTGAGGTCGCTGCTCAGTTTTTCGGGTCAGCTGAGGACACTGCTCAGTCACCCGGGTTGGCTGAAGACGTTGCTCCGTGTCCTGACTTACCTAAGTGCTCCCCTCTGTTCACCAACCCCGCGCACAACACCGCTGTGCTTGCCGGTACAGCTGAGGACGTCACTCTGCTTTGCTGCTCAGCTGAGTACGGTGCTCTGTTTGCCTTCTCCGCTGAGGATGTCGCTCTGCCTTCCTGCTTGGCTGAGGACGTCGCTCTGCCTTACTGCTTGGCTAAGGACTTCGCTCCGCCTTCCTGCTTGGCTGAGGAAGTCGCTCTGCCTACCTGCTTGGCTGAGGACCTCGCTCCACTTTCCTGCTCGGCTGAGGATGTCGCTCTGCCTTCCTGCTCAGCTCAGGTCATCGCTCTGCCATCCTCCTTTGCTGAGGACGTAGCTCTTCCTCCATGTTCCGCTGAAGACGTTGTTCCTCTTCTTTGCTGTGCGCCGCATGTCACTCCCCCTTCCTGCTCCACGGAGGACATCATTCCCCCCTCATGCTCCGCATCGTTCCTCCCTTTGGCCTCGCGGAGAACCTCGCTCCCCTCTATGTCCTCGTGGAAATCTTGGAGCTTCCCGCAGGCCTTGCGGAGAACATCGCTCCTCTCTCCTGTCCTGCGGAGGAAGTTGTCCCACTGTCCTGCCACGCAGACATCACTCCGAGCTCCAGCACTGCTGAGGATGTTGCTCTGCTTTCCTGTTCTGCCGAGGACATCGCTCCGCTTTCCTGTTCTGATAGCTTTTAATGCTTTCTTCACTAATGTTTTTTTTTTTTTTATTGAATCCCTACTCAAATTTACTAACATTTTAGAAGGTGCACTTTTAAAAACTTTCATACTGTCACAAAAGCTATATAGAAAAGGAAAACACACACAAATAAATAAATGCAAATAAATGTTTTTTTGGTGTTGTCGCCTAAGGTTATTTGTTTGTTTACAGAAGTTGGTGAGGAACACAAAATTAAAACACAGAATTGAAGGAGGGTGTACTTTCTTTTCGCCATGACCGTATATTTTGTATATATGCTTGTGTGACCTATTTCTTTCTAGATAAGTCTTTTTATTTATTATTTTATTTGTTTATTTAAAAAAAATGTTTAGAAGGTCTGTGCTTCCAGTTGTGTAACTAGGAAGGACATCTTTTAAAAGATTAGACTTTATTTCCTGAAGTATTTTAGGTAATAGATGTTGAATAACTATTTAAAAAGCTCTTTTCTGATATTCCAGTATGTGTCTCACGAAATTCTCTACAAAAGCAGAAATTCACCATGTGGATTTAACATCTCAGTAACTCAATCAGTGCCTTTATCATCTTTAATGGAAATGTTATTGTTGTTTTCCTGCACGGAATATTTCTGATGTTGCTGGGCGCCTCGGTAACATCACAGCAGGAGTTGGTTCTAAATTCTAATTCTAGACACTTAAACACAGTCGCTGCTGAACCACTTACATTATTGTACATTGGTTACCGAGCTACTAAAACTGCGCCACCTAAACTGATTTGAACTTATTTTGTTCTCAACAGATTAGCGATAAGAAGAAAATGTATCGGTCTGGAACACGTGAATCTTCCTTTCCAGCCTTCCAGAGTCATCAGGGCCTGATGACCTTTAGGGACATTTTGGACACCATTCTTCATCTGAGTAATGAGTAGGTTGATGTTTTTTTCCTCCTAATTTTTATGCCTAACTTTGATAAATATGCTTTTTATTATTATTTTACACATTAATAAACAATTAATAAATCATTAACTTTGTGAATTCTTTTTAAGGGAATGGACGACTTTGACTGAGGACATGACGCATCAGGTAAGAAGCTAACGTGTCCTGAGTTTATCATTTGTCATATAAAACAGAAACCTGACGACAGTTACAGTTTTTACTTATTAAATGAAGAACATGGCCTCAGTGGGTTAGTATTCCTAACCTGTTTTCTTTGTTTCTGTGTTGTTTAAACAGTACACAAAACTGAAGTTTGCATCTATCTGCACCGAAATTGTGATGTCTGTGTCGGAGTCTGTCATTAGGAAGATGATGCCGGATCTCATTGAACGTTTCGGGATTAAATCGGTTCTCCGTGCAGAAGCTAAGCTGAAGGAAAAGGATGAATGTGAATCAAGGAGCCGTTCTGCAACACCGAGCTGCTCAGGTCAAAGGTAAACCCATGTACTGTATAACAACCTGTATATAAACACTCACAACTTTGAACTCTAACAGTCAAGTGTCAGTGTCCACTGTTAATATTCAGTGATGAACTTTACTCTACTATTTAAGTGACTAAAATTTAATTGATTGTCTAAGAAATACTTTCATTTTATTGCCATAAATATTGTGGTGAGAATATCTTTTATTTCGATGGATGATTTTTCATCAATTTTCTCTCATTCCCAGTTTACCAGAAGACTCCTCTGATTTGAAATGTAACTCAGTTGAAACAGGCATCACTAAAATGAAAGTTGCAGTGCAAGCGTTAAAGACCGTGGCTGATGAGTTAAAGAAATCCCTCAAAAACATCTCTCCTGAATCTGATGTTAAGCCTGAAACTGACGATTCAGTGCAGCTCCAAAACAAGGCTACATGGGATGTGAATGATACGCTGGTGAAAAATCTTGCACATATTTTATCTCCGACAAGTTTGGACCCCAATGTAGTGATGTCTTCTGAGGCCAAGGATATTATTGAAATAGTGGTCAAGCTCCAAAACAAGGCTACATGGGCTGTGAGTGATATGCTGGTGAAAAATTTTTCACATCTTTTATATCAGACAAGTTTGGACCCCAATGTAGTGACGTCTTCTGAGGCCAAGGATATGACTGAAATAGTAGTCAAGATCCAAAACAAGGCTACACGGGATGAGCGTGATATGCTGGTGAAAAATATTTCACATCTTTTATATCAGACAAGTTTAGTCAGTGGTGCCGAGGAAAAAGATGATCATGCATGTCCAAGTGGTACCTTGATCTCCTCCAAAAAGCCTTGCTCAGGTCTGCAGGATGCAGCAACAGCAGTGCCTGATGATCAGGAGGAACCTTCCAAATTGCAGGCTGATGTTGACAGCTGCACTGAGAAGGTCATGTGGCAGGTTGAAAATTTATATTTGCATGAGGAGAAGCTGGCCAAGTCCACCTTCTATCAAAAGCCACGGTATAAAGGAAAAATGTACATTGATTCAAATGCAGAAATGGCATCTGGGGATAGCTTTTTCGGAAGCAGGTCAGATGTACTCCTTGATGAAGCCGCTGTGGCAGTTAGAAATATTCTAATGGAAAAGGCAGTCCCAGAACATGTGGATAAACCAATAGGCACGTTATATGAGTCTGGGCCTTTTAGAAGCCAATTTGCATTAAAACGTGCTGCTGTGGATTCTGGCAGATCAGTGGTTATGATTTTGGACCAGTTTTATAAGTCGATGCAATCCATAGCGGGAGATGCGACATATAGCTCAGATGCTCTTCTTGGCTTTGTAGGTGACGCTGTTGTTATCGGAAAAGAAGGACCGTTGAAGAGTGCACGTACCACCTTAAAAACAGTGCGCAGTCATCTCCTAGAATTTCTTTCTAAATTTAGTCCAGAAGAAATTGACTGGGAGGAGGACGAGCAGGTTATTGACCTGTGCACAGAAGAGGTTATTAATCAAGCCATTTATTTGTACAGGAATGAACTGGCAGACCCGATTTCGTTCACAGATATCGATATCCTGACATCAGCCCCATTTCAGACCAAGTTATCCCAGCGTGTAAGTGAGATCATCTTACAGAAGCTGGAGTCCTGTCCTTCATTGATGCCAACAAAAGGTTTCTCAGAAGGTCATCTCAAAGACATCTCTTCTGAGATTTCGAGATCTGTTAGCAACACACTGCAGAAGTTTGCACGTGCTCAGCTAGCTTTGAGAAGGGGCTCATCTTCCCAAACTCCACTGAGCTTCTTCTCTCCTTTGTTTCTGTTCATTAAGGTGAAGAATAAGCTGAAGAAATCTTCCAGTCCTGAGAAACCAAATTGCTCAGCAGAGTCAGAAAAAGATGAACGTGTCGTTCCGATTCATATCACAGACGATGGCTCTGATTTGGTACGTAACTCCTTTGAAACAGCCATCAGTAAAATTAAAGGTGCAATGCAGGAGGCAATCCGGAGGGTCGCATCAGGGCAAAAGTCAAAGACCATGGCTGATGAGATAAACATCTTTCATGAATTTGATGTTAAGCCTAAAACTGACGATTCAGTGCAGCTCCAAAACAAGGCTACATGGGATGTGAGTGGTACACTGGACAAAAATTTTTCACATATTTTATCTCAGACAAGTTTGGACGCCAATGTAGTGACGTCTTCTGAGGCCAAGGATATTATTGAAAAAGTTGTCAATGGTTTAGTCAATGCTGCTGAGGAAAAAGATGATCATGCATGTCGAAGTGGCACCTTGATCTCCTCCAAAAAGCCTTGCTCAGGTCTGCAGGATCCAGCACCAGCAGTGCCTGATGATCAGGAGGAACCTTCCAAACTGCTATCTGATGTTGATAGCTGCCCTGAGGAGGTCATGTGGCTTGAAAAATTATATTTGGATGAGGAGCAGCAGGCCAAGTCCAGCTTCTATCAAAAGCTACGGTATAAAGGAAAAAAATATAGTGTTTCAAATGCAGAAACGGCATCTGAGGATAGTACCTTTTTCACAATCAGGTCTGACGTTTTCCTCGACGAAGCCGCTGTGACAGTTACAGACATTCTAATGGAAAAAGCAGTCTCAGAACATGTGGATAAACCAATACGAAATGGAGGAAAACGGAGAAAGAATCTTTTATAACATGATAGAATTCAAAGGAATGTTTCACACCGTAGTAGATGAATACAAAGTGCTATGGCAGCCAACAGGACAAATGGGCATGTGCCTAATACACGAAAAATATCTGTTTTACAGCCTACAGTAATGCTGGAGGTCTTAAGGGCGGATGGGGGAGTCAGAATGGAACTTATCGCCAGAGGCTGGTGTCCCAAGGGAATCTTGAGGATCTGGGGACCGCCAAGGGGTATTACCCACTGCTGGCTCCATGTTAATTACTTATGCTCATTGCCCAAGGATTCTTAATGCTTCCAACCAGAATTTATGCACAGATTAGGCCCCTTAAATTCACATGTTTTGTACAGGGACTAAGAATGGTGGAAGTGTACCCTGATTCCTAAAATTTACAATTGTCAATGGCATTTTCAAATTCTAGCCAAATTCGAGCTAGGCGTCCAAATATGGTGCAATGATTACCTCCCATTCATTCTACCTTTCCCAGCTTCTGTGGGGATAGTAGATAATGATACTTGGAACTGTAGGGCTGAGACTCCAGGAGAGGGTATTGTAGGAGATTTAGATCTCAGGATTATGTAGCCTCAACCCTACCGTTATTTCTTGCTTAAATACAAGCTGATGTATTATATTGTGTGATTATGATTAAACTGTGTTATGATTAAACTATGTAAAGAACCTCAACCTTGACAGCCCGGGGGAAACACAACCACGTCAGGAGAAAAAAAGGGCCAAGAAAAAGAAAGGGCTCAAGCCGTTCCCCAGGTACCTAGCAACGAAGACGGACTGGAAAATCTTCTGCTTCGGGGGTCGCTAAGAAAGCTGTTCCTGATGTTCTGCTCCTCCAGCAAGACCTGCGAGATTTACAACTCGATACTCTGGATGTGAAGAGAACTGAAAAGCTGATATTAAAACATGAACGTTTAGAGAAAGAATGTGATAGCATATTAGGTGTTTTGAATCAAATGAGAGCTGAAGCTGAGAGATTGAAGGATTGTGCTAGATACAGGAGAGCCGAAGGCATTAGGCAACTAAATCAGAGATATGGGCAATTGTACACAGAAGAAATAAAAAGAGCCTGCATTAAAAATAATACAGAACCCAGACCATCTACCTTTACTAAACACGTAATGAATTAGAAGTGGTGCCTAGAAATAAAACTGAAACGGACCAAGTAAAAGCATACATCCTGTTTTCTGCATACAGCTTCAAAGTTAGAGCTCTATACCACAATCTCCTGTCCATTGTGTCTCTCTGTTAAGCCCAAATAAGGGCATGCATCATGTTTCTCTACAAGTAACTTCAAAGCCAGAACATGTAACCCCATTCTGTGACCTTAAAGAAGGCATGGTGGTTTTGTGTGGTAGCCTGGACCCTAGCGCACAGGACCACACTCAAAAAATGTATAAATATCGAGGAAAGGCAAGTGTTTAGTTACCATTTCCTCGGGTGAAGACATACTCGTTTTCATTTCTTCTAAAAAGAAAACCATTTTCAGACTCTGCGTAGTCTACGGTTCTTTATTTTCCTTTATATTCTGAGTTAAGATAATTGTAATCGTTTTGTTCTTTAATAAACCGAAGTCCATACAAAGGACGATTCGTATACCTTACTTTAAGAGTGAATTCCTTTGTTACCAACTTCTTCAGAGAAAGAGAAAGGACTTCAAGGTTTCTCAAGCCCAGCGGCACGAAGACTCCACCTCCTGGGAAGTTAAGAGGAAGTAATTCTACAAGCTCTATCAGTTGTATGACAGACTAGTGGGTAGAGGTCTAAAAACTCATCACACATCTTAGTGTGATTTATTCTCTTATACTATATCAATTTGCCATTGTTTAATGTTGCGGGACATCCACAAAATTAGCTATCTCCTATTATCATTTACTTTATAGCAGTTATAAACAATCGTTCCCTCACCATCGTCTCTTTTTTCCTCTCTCTTGAAATTAATACGATGAAAAAAACCCAATGTGTCACGTTACCAAGAAACCGGAAAGCACAAACTCCTCAGTATACATTATTATTTATTAAATATCACATTTTTAAAAATCTGTTGTAAGGCTTAAGTTATGATGAGCGTTTGACACACAAGTCCCCATTAAATTTAACTGAATCAATCACTGATATTAGGTTCTGTCTCACATTCACTTATCATCTCTGATCCAACAATACGTCCTTCAGTTCCATCCAAAAGTCCCTCTCCTCGTGATAAGAAAGATTCTTATCTTAAGAGAACGTTTCTTCTCTTCTCTCTCTAGCGTTCGACTCAGCAGATCGCCATCACCTGAACTTTCCAACGAATTAAAAAAAACAGACCTATTAAAAAAAAAGGCCATAAATTGCAACACAATATGTTGCTCTATGCCACAATCACATGTTCAACTCTCTTTCAGGTAAGTAATTCTCTTATATCACAATCAACACTGACATTAATCAATTATCCGATTTATTCTCATGCACTTTTTATCCAGTATTTTCTATATCTTTTCCCTCAGTAGATTACAGTATTGTTGAAGTGTTGGTGTTTAAGTGTGAGTGTTTTAGTGCTTAAGTGTTTAAGTATTAGCCCTCTGTTCTTACCTTTTGACCACAAAGCTGGTATTCTAACAGCGCGGAGTGAAATCTCTATAAAACACTACTGGGTACTTTTGCTTTTAATAAGGAGGATTTTATACACTTTGATGTTGTATTTTTACTGTTGATTATGATTGTTACCCGCACCCGATTGTTAAGCCGTTCATTTGTACAGGAATGAACTGACAGACCCGAGTTCATTCACAATTATCGATATTCTGACATCAGCCAAATTTCAGACCAAGTTATCCCATCGTGTAAGTGAGATAATCTTACAGAAACTGGAGTCCTGTCCTTCATTGATGCCAACAAAAGGTTTCTCAGAAGGTCATCTCAAAGACATCTCTTCTGAGAATTCGAGATCTGTTAGCAACACCTTGCAGAAGTTTGCACGTGCTCAGCTAGCTTTGAGAAAGGGCTCATCTTCACAAACTCCACTGAGCTTCTCTCCTTTGTTTCTGTTCATTAAAGTGAAGAATAAGCTGAAGAAATCTTTCAGTTCATTTATGCAAAGTACTGAAAAACCAAGTTGCTCAGCAGAGTCAGAAAAAGATGAACATGATGGCTCTGATTTGGTACGTAACTCCTTTGAAACAGCCATCACTAAAATCAAAGGTGCAACGCAGGAGGCAATCTGGAGGGCTGCATCAGGGCAAAAGTCAAAGACCGTGGCTGATGAGATAAACACATCACTCAAAAACATCAGTATGTTTATGGAATGTCCTGAGAAACCAAATTGCTCTGCAGAGTCAGAAAAAGATAACGATGATCGTGTCATTCCGATTCATATCACAGACGATGGCCACATTCCTGAAATAACATGAAAATGAGCCTTCATTCAAAAGAGAAAAGGACATGATATGTAACAAATTATGCATCTTAACAAATCTAACAGCTAAATGTCTCCTCAAATCAAACAGAGCAGGAAGTTGTGACAGGATCTGTTCCTCAGATTCCCTTCTTGAGACTGCAAGGACTGAGGTCAACACCATAAATTCCATCCCTTGCTATTCCGAGCTACTTTACACTTTTGCAGAGGAGTCCACCAAGTACTTGCACAACTATGTGCTAAAGCCTAGCCCTAGATGTCCACATCTGCCATTGTCTAATCAAGGTGCTTCATGCAGTACTCCTGAAGTCATGTCAACCTCAGGTGCAGAACATGAAGCAGAAAAAAACATCTTGGACAGACCAGCTGAAAAGGACACTGTACATGAGCAAGCAGATTCCCTTCGTAAGACAGCAGGGACTATAAGTCATGGCAGCTCTGCAGATCCAGCACCTGCATCCGTCGAGAAGGAGGAGAGACGTAGGTTTGACAATATTCCGGAGAAAAACCCACCCATAAACTGCTGTGGCTTTAAGATATGAAGGATTTGTGTCTTTTAGTATGAAAAAGTAATTTTGTAACATTATAAACTAACGTTGATAATTTAGGTTTCTTAGTTTATTTATCACTGCAGAGGCCAGTTTCAGTTTTTTGATTTCTCCTTTTATCTTGATAAATCTTTTCTAGAAAGTAAATAATGGGAGTGCAGATATTCTGAAATTCAGTGAGCAGCCCACCAGTTCCACCGAGGAAGACCTTCCCAAGAGTAAGTCTTTAAAATAACATTGAACTGAATTTTTTCCTAATCCTCAGTGACCGCCTTTATACCTGATGACTTCTTCTATAGAAAAGTTGTATGAAATTCACACATAAATAATAACTTCACAATTCATTCACGTGTAGTTTAAACACGTTTTTCACATGTAGGGCATGTTGTTTTATTTTCAAGTGTTGTTTCGGCATGGTTAATTTTTCCGATCCCTCATTCAATGATCTGATAATGATCTAAAAAAAAAACAGTTTTTGTTGTTTTGCTATAACTCTGCTTCATCTTATATTTTAGAGCTTCACACGGTGAATCAATATTTTGAGCTTACATTTAATTGTTTATGACTTCCTGATTAAAGTTTAAACAAAAAAAGATTGGTATCTGGATCGGTATCGGCTGTAAAAATCCTGATCGGATCATCAGTAATGAACACCATTAAACTAAAGCACTTCCCATCTGATGGGTAAATGAATTCACCCAATCACATCCTATATATATTATTCAGATATATACACAATATACACAGAGCGGTTCGAGAACTGACTCCAGCCCAGAACCATGACAGTGGAAAATGTCTAATAGTGTAGCTTTAAATATATTTAAGAGGAGCAGACGCTGAACTTCAAACACTGAACATTGATGTTTATTGTATTTGTTTACAAGGTGGAACAGGTTAACAGTTGTTTTTTTGCATACAGTCTGTAAAATTAACTGAAAATATTAAATTTAGTTTATCAGAAGGTAAATTAATGTGTCATGGCTCGCACAAGGTTAATAAATTCTGTCATAATTGACCAACTCAAGTTTTCTCATGCCTACTTGTGTGATATAGTGTGGCATGAGTAAACTTATTAAATGTGAAAGTGCAATAAATATATGTTGTCACTAAATTCAATTAATAATCATGATAAATAATCGAGATCTCAATATTGATAAAAAATAATTGGGATGATCATTTTGGCCATAATCGTGCAGCCCTACGTTGATGTCAATGAACACTGCTTATGATGTGTATGATATTGCCTGTCAGACTGAATGAATCTTCATCCAATCCCCAAAGAGAAGGTCTGGTGAATTTATTTTCAAGAAAGACATTTTAGTCAGTGTAGGAGAGATATATAGTTTGGAGAGAATATATATTATGAAAAATACGAATATAATTTAGAAAAAAACAAAAACATTTCAAAGTAGTTTTCAATGCTACAATAAAACAAAAGGCAATCAGTCATTTTTACACATTCATGTACAGCGGATCCAGTTTATGAACAATGCATTTGAGTATAGGGGATTATGCTACAGTTAGGAAAATAAGTATGTGTCTTTTTTTTTTTCAGTAAATATATTTCCTATGAGGCTATTCACATGAAATTTTCACCAGACATCAGTATTAACTCATGAAATCCGGAAATATATAGATTTCACAACATTAAAGTCCATGAATTAAGTTATGTGTAATAAAGTGGAATGACACGGGGAAAAAAGTATTGAACAAGCTAGCTGATATTTATTTAATATTTAGTGGAGAAGCCTTTGTTTGCAATGACTGCTTCAAGACACTCCCTGTATGAAGAAATTAATCAGCTGCGCTATTCAGGTGTGATTTTGGCTCGTTCTTCTAAACATATTGTCTTTAAAACTTGTTCAACTGGATTCAAGTCAGGTGATGGACTGGGCCATTCTAACACCTTGATTTGAAAGCCTGTTTTTTAGACCATCAATTTACTAACCCTGCTGATATTAATTTGCACAGATGGGGGTATAATTACTTACGGATTTCAGCTGGTTCCTTGCCTTACCTTGTCTTGGAGAACTGCTTTTTCTTAGCCTGTTCAATACTTTTTTCCCTGTGTCATTCCACTTTATTACACATAACTTTATTTATAGACTTTAATGCTGTAAATTCTTTATATTTCCAGAGTTCTTGAGTTAATACTGATGTCTGGTGAAAATTTCATGTGAATAACCTCATTGGAAATATATTTACTGAAATAAATGTTGACGCTTTCAATACTTATTTTCCCCCCACTGTATATGAATAACACAACAACACATAAGGCTTCTCTTAGTGCTACACACTTTTCAAATTCCACTGTTCCGCCCTCATGTTGAATCAGTATGACTCACATCCAAACTGATTGAATGACATATTACGTTTGTTTATTGTTCAAGTCCCAGTTCGATCACATTGTTCACAAAGTCCTAACACACCCTCAACTTGTAACTCACAAAGCAGGGAAATACTGCTTGCATATTTAGTACTAGATGAATTAGTTCTCAGCAAAAAAAGAAATGTCCCTTTTTCAGGAGACTGTATTTTAAAGATAATTTTGTAAAATACAAATAAGCTTTACAGGTCTTTATTGGAAAGTTTTTAAACAATGTTTTTCATGCTTGTTCAATGAACCGTAAATAATTATTGCACATGCACCTGTGGAACAGTCCTTAAGACAGTGTACAGGCGGGAGGCGATTAAGGTCACAGTTACAATAATTTAGGACACTAAAGAGGCCTTTCTACTGACTCTAGAAGAAAGAGCCTAGGGTGCCTGCTCACCTGAATGAACATGCCATATGCCTGCTGCAGCTAGGCATGAGGACTGCAAATGTGGCCAGAACAATAAACTGCAATGTCTATAATGTAAGATGTCTAAGAGGGTGCTACAGGGAGAAAAGAAGGACAGCTGATCGTCATCGCAGTGGAAAAAGACATGTAACCGTGTGTCCCTCCAGACGTGTTAAAGAACTTGCAAATGCCTTGGTGGAAGAGGGGGGGAACATCTCACAGCAAGAACTGACAAATCTGGTGCAGTCCATGAGGATGAGATGAACTGTAGTACTTAAAGCAGCTGGAGGTTACACCACATACTGACTGTCACTTTTAATATCGAGCCCCCCCTTTGTTCAGGGACTCATTATTCCATTTCTGTTCCATTATTCAAATATCTGTGAAACTTGTTCAGTTTATGTCTCAGTCTTTTATGTTAATACAAATATTTACGCATGTTAAGAAATTTGCTGGAAATAAAAGCAGTTGAATGTGGGAGGACGTTTCTTTTTTTTTGCTGAGTATAGTTTAAGCCATGCTTTACTTACATAAAATGGAACAAGAAACTTTCTTTTTATTAGAGCAGTGCAAAATTTTCAGGCTTTTCCACTCTTGCATTACTGGCATGTGATTGGCAGATTGAATAATGGCATGAATGAGCAGGTGTACAGGTAATCTGACTATTCAAATGTCCATGGGGTGTATACTGTTCGCATTTGCAAAACCTGCTCTACATGTTTGCTAAGTGATCTACTTTTATTACCATAGGTAGTATTTTAATGTTTTATGACACATGAACTATGAAAATGCCTATGGGCTATTATTATGTGACTCACAGAGACATGAATAAAAAACGCCTCCTTAAACATAATTATAGACTGCTATTGACTTCTACGTGCGAGAGTAATCTACCTCTAAGTGTTTCCTTGATACGCACTCATTATAAGACTATTCATGGCTTATAAAGCTTTTACAAAAGCATGTATAACTTATATAGGATGCTTGCCATTATAATTTAGATGTAAAATGTAGGTGTGCAATGTGGTACATTTATGTATGATTTATTGCATATATACAGTATGTAAGAATAAGGCTGGCTTTTGATGTTCTGTGTAATATTTTCCACATTTACAGAGAATATTATTGTTCATATTTCATACTTCATATTTCTAACATTAATTTCGGTTGTATATGTATATCATTTTTATGAGTAAGTATTATCACAGAGCAGCTTTACAAAATCTGGATGTAAATTTTTATCTTTAATGAGCAAACCAGAGGTGACAGTGGCACCAAAAACAAAACATGAGCCCTGTGGTAGAAACCTTGAGATGAACCAGATTCAAAAGAGAACCTATCCTCTTCTGGGTGATACCAGATAGTGGGGTTATACATCATTATGCTTCTACAACTGTACACTATAAAGGTATTGTGTTTGAAAGGATGTTCTGTATAAGCATATTGTGAATAAGAGTCCTGAAATGCACACAGGGGAGTCTTTATGATTACAGCAGCTGTTCTTTAAATATAAATCTACAGGATCTACAGTGAGATTATTTACTGAAGCAAGGGTGAGACTTGGGCATAACCTTTTTTAAAAAAACAAAAAAAAAACAAACAGCTACAGCAATGGTCAAGACCAGAAAGAAACAGCAAGGCTAACACTGCTCCAAGAAATGACAATCAAAAGATAGCAAAGATTGCAATAAACACAAAGGATAACTATGATAAATTTTACTAATGGGGAACCTCAGTGCCAAGATTGGCACAGATAATAAAGTATATAAAGGAGTAATCTAACGGCATGTTCTTAGAGAGAGGAATGAGAGCCAAGAACAGGTGTTTTTTTTTTTTTTGACAATTTCACTTTCACAACTGCACACTGGTGCTTGAAGGCAACATATTTCCATATCATTCCAAATTTCCATATGAAGATCACCTGGGTCTCATCTGATCAATGAAGTGCCTGCCCTAATGGAATAACAGCAAAATCTGGACTGAAACTGTCCAGTGTACCATTTAAGTTTAAACTGCCCAAAGTTGTGCCATGGAGATACTTTTATTTACATTCAGATGCTGAGTAGAGGCCTTATGGTAATACTTCCTATAGTCCCTCCAGGGAAATCTGTAGAGGCCAAGTTGTGCCAGTTCTGCTCAGGTATTGTTATGTCTTAGGCGACATGCCTTCAGAATGACAGTTTGCCCAGCCCCACCTTGGTGCAACATCAAGCAGTGAAGCAAATAGCCTGTTCAGCTCTCTGGGATCCTGGCAAGGGCGGTTGTAGCCTCCATGGAGACAAGCCAGCGGTAGGAGTGATGTACAACCTGACCATGGAGGGAAAACCAGTCTGTGGGCTGGTTGATTTAGGTAGTGGTTGATAGTGGGTACATCCTGCTATCGTGCCCCCAGTCTAGACTACAGTGACCCTACGTTTGGAGTGTATGCACCACTTTTGTTCAGATGCCCATGCCCATATATCAGGCCTGTTGTCGTGGGGGTGAAAAATTCCAACCAAACTGCACTAAGAAGTCTAGTGCCTGGGGCTGTTTTACCTACAGTGGCGTTCGTGAGTTTGTGTTCACTGACGATATCATGATGGTATCATAAACACAGAAGTGTACTGAGGCATTTTGGATACAAACTTACAGAAATCAAAGAAATTATTCAATTATTCAAGTGAATATGCTCCAGAACTCTGACCTAAACCCTATAGAGGAAAATGTTTTGCTTGAAAAGTGTGTTTGGGGTATATATATGTATATATATATATATATATATATATATATATATATATATATATATATATATATATATATATATATACCTATTTGAAAGTGAAAAAATGCTGCAAGGTGCCACCTCATAGGTGTTTGCATGCTTTCGATTCAATTTGCCATTCTAGTATTTCCTGAGTAGTTTCATTGTACTACTTGGTCCATTCATCCACCCTTTATCTTGTACAAAAACAAATCTGTAAATGACATGGGTTTCTTTTAAAAAGATGAGGGTGAGGCAGAGAAAAGAGTTGGCACAGAGAAAACAGGTTCACAACAACAGCCCTATTGTAAACATACCTACATATGCAAAAAGGTACAATTATAAAACAGGTCAAACACTCTAATTACCCCATCTTCATTATACTAACCTACATTAAATACATTGCCACTCTTGGTTCATGATTGCAGTAAAATTTATCTGTTACAATTAAGTGTTGATGATGTTTTTTTGCCATATCATGCCAGTGTTATGAGAACTCATGTGAGGATATGACCTCACCAAGAGATTGAGTATAGAGTGAGAACAGAAGAAGACTAAGTACTGAGCCTTGTGGGACACCAGTGGTGAGCCTGTGGGGAGCAAATGTGGATCCTCTCCTCATCACCTGGTACAAGCGAACTTCCAGGTAGGAAGCAAACCACAGCCATGCTGCACCATGAATTCCGATACTCGTGAGAGTGGACAAGATAGTCTCGTGGTTGACTGTGTCAAATGCTGCTGAAAGGTCAAGGAGTATGAGCATGTAGCATGTAGCTTCTCAGTGACAGCCAAAAGGGAAGTTTCTGTGGAATGTGCCGCTTTGAAGCCACACTGGTTAGGATCTTGGAGGTTGTTCTATGTGAGGTATAGAGACTGTTGATTGTAGACAGTGCATTCAAGTATTTTAGGAAGAAAAGAGAGAAGTGATACTGGACGATAGTTGCCGATGTCACAGGGATCCAGAGTGGGTTTCTTCAGGATGGGAATAAGCCTTGCTAGTGCAGTTGGTACATGACCAGATGATATGGAACCACTGATGATAGTCGTGATGAAGGAGAGGTCTTGTGAGATGGTCTGAAGCATTGTGGTAGGGATTGGATCCAATGGGCAGCTGGTAGGATTACAGGACAAGATGAGCTGCAGGATCTCTTCTGTTGCTAGATTAGAAAAATATGCCAGTGAAGGAGAAGGAGAATCCTTCTTAAATCATTATGATTCTTTATTGGCATAATGCCAGAAGTAACATGAACAGATCTTACCTCAGATGTTTTTTTTACTTGCAAAACCTGCTCTGCACATCTGCAGAATCAAAAGTTCTGGTGAAATCTCAGGGCGTAGAACATTCTACTGAGTATAAATACTGACCACAAGCAGCAGTAACAACAGAACTGACACCAACATCAGCAAGAGAACTCATCTTTTAATAGACTAAATGTGGTGAGTAATGACAAAACTTTACAATTTTCTGCACTTAAATTTTTTACCTTTAAGCCTCCATGATACTTTGCTTTTTACACAATATGCAAGCCAAAAATGCAGTGGGATGTATATTTGTGTTTTCTATGCATATTTCTTATGGCACAGCACTTGTGGAAAGTTGCAAGTATAATGTAAATCTTCAAGGGTTTCACAGGTAAAGCATAGCAAAATCCAATTTTTATGTTTATAATGTGAAATATATTAATTAGAAAAAAATGTCTATCTTTTTTTTTTTTTACAGTACTAAGTGCAGATCTTAATAGTGCAGTCACTGCTAATCCTCATTTCACTACTTTAAGAACAATCAGAGAAACAAACAAAATATAAATAAACAGTTGTGATCATGAAATTACATACACTTAGCAGAATCTGCAAAATGTGAATAATAAAAAAAAATAAGAGAGATCATAAAAATTGCATTTTTTAAAAAATACTGCCAATAAGCTATTTTACATAACATATGTTTAGATATAGTCCACCAGACACAATAATAACTGAATTTACTCAAATGAACCAGTTCAAAAGTTTACATACCCTTTATTCTTAATACTGTGTTGTTACCTGGATGATCAACGGCTGTTTTTCATGTTTTATGAGAGCTGTTCATGAGTCCCTTGTTTGTCCTGAGCAGTTAAACTGCCTACTGTTCTTCAGAAAAATCCTCCAGGTCCTGCACATTCTTTGCTTTTCCAACATCATCTTCATATTTGAGCCCTTTCCAACAGCAGCTTTATGATGTTCAGATCAATCTTTTCAGTCTGAGGACAATTGAGGGACTCCTACACAACTATTACAAAGGTGCAAACATTCACTGATGCTCCAAAAGGCAATACGACACATGATCTGGCTCTTGATGTAAACAGATGGCTAGTTCTGATTGGTAAGTTGGTAGGCCTGGCATCACCTCTAAAAAATATAGTCCTGCCCAACTCCAATCAGCCAGAAGAAATTCAGAAGTTCAGAAATCTCTAACCTGTAAATAAACATTGTTCTTTCTTTTGTCAAAAGTAATCCACTGAAGCAACAGCTAATAGTAAAAAGCTAATTATTAAAACAAGTTGAGAGGGCATTTAAAGGTATTTATTAAACTGCTGTAGTGTTCCTCTCTATGTCTAACTCTGTGAAACTACTGAATAGTCTCAATGTCTCAAAAACACAGACTGTCATATCAAAGCAAACCAGTGACTCCATTTCCCAGAATGCACCACGATCTACAAACATGGCCGACGAAGACTACAACTCCCAAACGCACACATAAATACGTTCACCATCGCCTGAATTCTAGAGACACCTACTGCCAATTGCACCTTCACCCACACCACTCCTTTATAGAGACAATGTCTTTGTGAAGTATACGCTCAGTTGACTTGCTCTCTGTGTGTACCAAGCCTTGATATCGTGCTTGTTTTTCTGGTTTTGACTTTGCTGTCTGCCTAACCTTATTGTGACTGCCTGATCAACGGACCTCTGCCTGTTTACATTTTTGGATTTTGCATTAACCTTTGGACTTGTTGTTTTTGGCATTAAACTATGTAACATGCATTTGCTTCTGTCTTCACCTCCTTTACGTGACACAGACCCACAATGGTCATTAGTATTTATTAGTTATGTATGTTCTAGTTATTAGTTATTTATGTATGTTATGACTGTGTGTAACTATAATTCTCAATATAAAAAATAGCTCAAAATACAAAAAGACACTTTTCACAATAATACCTCTTTAAATATATATATTTTTTTACCAGGTTAAAGAGAAATAGGACTCAATGCCTTGATGTGTTAATGGGGATGCCTCTGCCACCAGGTCTAGTCCTTTTTGTTAATAACTAGTATGCTAGAAATACTGTTACAATATTCTTCAAACAGGAAGGAAATAATTGAAAAAAAAATATTTCAGATAATTGACCTTGCTGTGACCTTGACTATGTTTGGATCAATTCCAAAATCTAATCAGTTCATCTGCTGGTTAAAATAATAATTACACATGTACTCAACAAACATTCAACCACTCATTCTTGAGATATCATGCTAATGAGAATCTCAACAAATGCAGTGACAGATGGATGGACAATCAGACTTAAGGAGGACAAAAATTGGCCTTGGGCCTTGAGTTCCTAAGTGTGAATGTGTAAGTAGCATCTCTGTATGACATGAAAGAAGATCTATTGAAATCTATTGAAGAAAAACAATTTGAGACATTTAACCCTGGTGTAACCTAGGATAAATTCCAAACTCAGATCAGTTTGTTACATTGATAATTCCACATAAATTCTACAAACATTTAACCACTTCTTAATTGAGATATTACGCAATTGAGATATTGCATGAAAGAAAACCTTGGCTGGACAGACATACCGAATCATGTTCTTTTCTTTTGCCCCACAGGTGTTTTTAAAAATCTGTATGGGCAGCTTGAATATAACAACCTAATGCTGAAGAAAGATGGCTTCTAACAGAAAGGTCATTAAAGGTAGGAACTATGTGTTATCATTATTTACATTATACACTATACTATATACATTATATTATTTACATTCACATATTTATGCACATGTATCAAGGTATGTATGTGTCATAACATTTGCAGTTTCAACTTAATTATAAGATTAACAGTAATTAATTAAGCATGACTTTATTTTATGTATAATAATAGACTGTGGATCAGGATCAGGATCAGCACAGAGGGACTCAAGCCAGCTTAGAGGTGAGTTGAACTTAATAACACTATGGCATAACAGAGGGAGATCAGAATTCATTTCAGTTTAAATTTGGTGAATGATGATTAGGACATTAGGGTGGTTGGGTTGGGGGGTTGGGTAGGGTTGTGTGTTGGGTCTGTGTGTATTTATTCAGAGGGGGGTGTGGGGGTGTGGGAGGGATTGGTGTTACCTGATCTAATGTTTTTTATGCACATTTGTGACTATTTATATACTTAGTATTCAAATAAAACATGTCTTTATTTTCAGATGCACTTTTTTCATTTTTGAAAACACTGGGACTTGAAAAGTACTACCCAAACAAGCTGAACCTCAGGTCTTTACTGGAAATCAACAGTGCGACAGTGTCCAATGAAGAGAGCAACTCACTGCAAGCAATACCATTTGCCTTTCTAAGAAAGTTACTGATGGTTAATTCGAAATCAAGATCCTTACTATCTGCACTTTGTGAAAAAGATGAAACAGATGACTTGTTTAGTGATGAGGACAATGATAGTAGCTTTAACCTTCTAGATCTTCACACTGCCCTCTTTTTCTGTGCAGATAGTTTTCTCCAGCAAGAAATGGCACTTAAAATGTCAATGTGCCAGTTTGCAGCACCATTTTTGTTGCCTCAAGGAGTACATAATCAAAGCACTCTTATGTTATGGGCTCTTAGATGTATCTTAAAAGAATGGCGTCCCCATTCAATGTCAGAATCAAAAGGCTTTGTTGGTGACAGTGTTGTTCATGCAAAAATTCCCTTGATATCATTTGTGAGGTTAAGTAACTGCAGCTTCTCCAAGTCACAGGTTTTGAACCAAGTGCTCAACAATTCAGAGCAGCAGCATGACTTCTTTTCTCATCGAGAAATGATCGGAGGATCTGCTCCCAGGGTAATCGCTAATGGCATGGTTGAAATATGCTGGAATCTGCCATGTGGAAACAAGAGCATTGATGTCTTTCCTGAGGCAGTGGCTATCGCTAATTTAAGAGGAGATGCTGGTTCTTTTGAAAAACAATTCCATTTCCTTACTCAGGTTTCCACAGCTGTCTTTGTGTTCTTGGACAGTGTTGATGAAAACGAGCAAAGATTGTTTGCCTCTTTACAAGGAATGAAGTCTAAAATATTTCTCGTGGTCAACTCTCAGAGAAATATGAACCAGAATGTGAAGTCGTCTATTGAGGCGGTAATTGATACTCTGCATCTGGGAAGAGACCACATAATTAAGAAAAGCCAAAAAGTTAATTTGGCTACTTTCGCAAAAATGATCAGTTCTTCCATTAAGACTGTTCTAAGTGAATCTCATGAATCATTTAGTATTGAGTCCATGAAGAATACTGCTCAGGAATTAGGTCTTGCCATTGATGAGATTCAAATGAAAGCTTGTGTATCAGCAGAAGCAAGTGCAGAGAAAGTCATGAAAACTATCGGAGTTCGTGAAATAACGGACTATAAAAAGACACAGCTGCCACTGCAAGGTGAAAATTGGAAAAGACTGGCTAAAATAGAAAAAGAGCAATGCAGATTACACAATTCAGGAGAATTGAGCTTGGAGAAATACAAGGTTCAACTTCTAAAAGAAAAGGAGGAAATTTGGAACAAACAAAGTCAGTACAAAATGACAAAAACAATGGAGATCTTCATAGAGTCTTTGTTAAGATCTGATAACACTGAGCGAACCTTCTTTCTGAAATGGATAGGACTAAAGTTGGACATGCGATCACGCAAACACGTGTTAAACCTTCGACGCAAATACAGAGAGTGTGAACAAAAGAAAGACAGAGACAGCATTGTCAAATTAGACCAGGAGCTTCTTGATTGTTCTCTTGGCATAGAGCACTACATGAGAGAAATGGGACAAATCTATGAGGCTGCTTCATTTGGTACAAACAAAATATCTGACAGAATAAGCAGTCTCCCTACTCTGGCTGCCAACCTGCTTCTAGCTGGGTTTCCTCTTGAACTACTCGATGGAGATGTATCAAATATCCCAGAGAAATGGGTGAGTGATGTTCTCATGGAGCTTCACAGGATGGTTGGCCAGAAGAGCCGTTTGCTGGTTATCACTGTGTTAGGGGTTCAGAGTACAGGTAAATCAACACTACTCAACACTATGTTTGGAGTTCAGTTTGCAGTGGGCAGTGGACGATGCACACGTGGAGCATACATGATTTTCCTTCCTGTGGGTAAAGACTTGAAGGAGGAGTTACTTTGTGACTTTGTCCTTCTGATTGATACAGAGGGTTTGAAATCACCAGCACTGGCACAACTGGATGACAGTTATGAACATGACAATGAGTTGGCCACATTTGTGATTGGTCTTAGTGATGTAACCATCATCAATATAGCAATGGAGAATTCCACAGAGATGAAGGACGTCTTACAGATAGCAGTTCATGCTTTTTTACGGATGAAGGAAGTTGGTAAAAAAACAGTTTGTCAGTTTGTTCACCAAAATGTTGCTGGTGTATCTGCCTATAACAAAAACCTGACTGAACGAAAACAGCTCTTGGACCAACTGAATGAGATGACAACGATTGCAGCTACCATGGAAAAGAAACCTAAAATAAAAAAATTCACAGATGTCTTGGATTATGATGTGGAAAAGAACAACTGGTATATACCAGGCCTATGGCATGGCACACCACCAATGGCACCAGTTAATACAGGCTACAGTGTGGCTGTACTTGAGTTCAAGAAATCCCTCCTGGGGATCCTTAAAGCTAGAAAGGATGAAGAGCCCTCTCAGATCCCAGAGTTCCTGCAGTGGATGAGTAGCTTGTGGAAGGCCGTGAAGTTTGAGAATTTCATCTTTAGTTTCAGAAACACTCTTGTGGCCCAAGCCTATGACAACCTTTGCAAAGAGTGTTCTGAATGGGAGTGGTCTTTCAGAAGACATGTTCATTCTTGGCTTTCAACTGAAATAATTCAAATATCTAACACTGAAACAAGTGTTAACAATGAGGTTGTTGAGCAACTCAAACAGAAAGCTCAAAAAGAAATAAAAAAGGAAACAGATGAAATGACTGAAAAACTAAAAAACTACTACAAAAAGAAAGACCGCCATGTGTACTTGGTGGAAAAGTACAAAACAGATTTCGCTAATAACATCAAAGGTCTGGAGATTGAAATGAAAGATGAAGTGAGACAAAAAATAGATGCTGCTCTTGAGATGAGAAGTAACATGAAGAAATTAGAAGACATTCACAGAAAGCCAACTGCAATGATTGAGTGCCAAGTCCTTAAACTCCTGCAAATTTACAAACACTGTAGCGATGAGGTGTCTGACAAAGAGCTCACAGATGAGTTTGAGAGAATGTGGAAAAGAGAGGTGGTAAACATCACTGGTCTAAAAGAAAGGGATGTTCCTGATGATATTTTGAAGCAACTGCGAGCAAGTTTAGTCAATCGCAATGTCATGGAGTATTTGCACAAAGTTCGTGATTTGACACAGTATGGGCAAGGAGCATTCCAGCTCAAAGACAAGCATATAAAATGGGAAAAGAAAATACAAAGTTTCTTCACACAGCGTAGTGCAAAGCAAGATTTAGAGATTACTGCAAATGCCGTAATTAAGTGCTGTGATAAAATCATTCAGCAGCATGTGCAAGAAAAATGTGACTACCAAAACACATTTACAAAAGACCTGCTAGTGGAAATTGATGAACAGCTCCACCGGGCAGGTTCAAAAATCAATACCAAATTTGAACTTGACCTTAAATTGCACATTTGTGGCATTGCCTCTCGGAAATTCCTTGAGATGCACAGGAAATTTCTCACTGAGCAAGATCCCTTTAAACATTTGCAGAAATTTAAGAGTCAGTATCTCTCTGATTTCATTGATTTGTACAGAAAAAGGGACCAGTGCCACAGGAAAGCACGAGACTTCACTCAGTTCTGTCTCAAGCCAGCAGTGACCGAGTACATTGACCAGTCCCTGGGACCTGACATTGTTGATGCAGTTCTGCTAAACAACCCAACTGAGTACAGTTCCCGAGTGATGTTTCAGTACACAATTCAAAAGGAGCTACTGGAAAAATCCAATTTTGATGATTTTAAAAAGTACATTTTGCAGTATGATGCTTATGTTAAAGATTGGATATACAATCATGTCGTAAATTGCTTTTCCAAAGACATATCTCTGCAAAATTTAAAAATCAAGAATTTGGACATCATAATGAAGAAGATCATGAAAGCAATGGAAGCGTCTAAGCTTGAAGACAATGGCTCTCCTTTGCCTGATAATGCAGGAGGTACAGCACGGTTGATCCAGAACTTTTGCAAATCTATGAACTGTGTCATCTCGATATCCATGAACACAGTGGAAGGGGTCCTCTTTCAGAATACCAGCTGTTGTGCTCCATTCACCAAAAGTCTCTATGAATGTATAGATGACATGAAACTACAGATAACAGATGAAATCTCCAGGTCAACTGATATAAAAGAGACACTAAACAATGTGTCTGTGAAGCCCCAAAATGAGCTCTTTAAGAGGGTGTTTGGATGTGGGAGAAAGTGTCCCTTTTGCAAAACACCATGTGAGGCAGGAGGAAGAAAACATCAGCAACACCATGCAGGTCTACATAGACCAAAAGGACTTGGTAGTTTTGTGTATGCACAAAATAATACTCTCTGTGAAGAGATCTGTACATCTAGTGTACATGGGAATGGATCATTTCGAAGTTATGAAACAAATTTCCAACCTCATCCCTTCAAAGACTACAAGAAGTACTACCCAGACTGGCATATTGCACCTGACATGTCTATGAAGGCCTCCGATTACTGGAAGTATGTGATGGTGACATTTAATGACAAATTTGCTGAAAGTTATAAAGCAGAGCCGGCTGTGTATCCAGAAGAATGGAAGAAAATAACTAAAGAGCAGGCTCTTCTCAATCTGAAGCATAACTTCAATATTAAATGAGACAGAAATGCCAAAATATCGCAGCAAAATACTGCCATTTGTGATGAGAACATAAAGTCACACTATATAATACGATTAATAAAACATTCACAGTTCCATCACTCGTTTTATTGCTCAGGTGTGCTAGTTATCTTTTTGTTATACTGAAAATTCAGCTCATCCATACTTACTTTATCTAAATTATGTGGTATCAGTCTTACTAAAAGTTTTGTTGTGGATTGCTCTGAGAGTTAAATGGTTTCTAATAAACATTATATCTGTATGTCTACAATTATAATACATCAGAAATAAAATTAAGATTCTACAATAAGGTTTAAAATTAAAATGAAACATTTTTATGCTTTCTGTATTACATATTTCTGTATTTGTGATGTTAATTCAAATGATCAAATGATCACATTTAATCACTTTGTTACAGCTTCGTTACAAATCTTACAATCATGTTTATTAATTACTTTCCAAAATTCAAATCATTGCATTATTTGGAATAGATTGTATGAATGTTTGAGTATATTAATAAAGTAACTACATAAACATACATAAATATATGAATCTGCAAAGCAAAATGGCTTGGAATGTCAAGTGTGATTACAGTGTGCTTTAAACGAATAAAAATGTAATAAAGTAAGAATCTGTCATATTTTTCAGATTTCTATGATATTTCTATTATACTGATTTCATACACAATTCAGTATATGTGCATTTAGAATGTAATCTTCGAAGCGTAATGTCTTATAATGAACAGCATTAATTTACATAAACTCTTAATGGATGAAAAATAATAGTTTATGAAGTAGAAGTATTAGGAGACCTAAATAAAAGTGTTACATAACATATGTTTAAAACAAAATTTCTGCCTTGCTCTTCCTCCCTATAATGCAATTCACCTGGTCTATTTCATCAGTTTGTGTGTACAGTATATTCCATGTGTTCCTTATTGGCACAGCCTGGCATGTTTATTCCTTGCATTAAAACATATTAAAACATTTTACATTTCTTTGGTTATAAGAACCTCCTTAACACATGCCAGTAGATTGGTCTCATGAAACCAAATCATGAGTGTCATGTCACAGCAAATTGGATACACAGTTATCCAATCCAGTGTACTGCCTCCCAGTGTTCCTGGGATATGCTCTGGATCCCTCTCAACACGGACCAGGATAAAGTGCTGAATAAAGATGAATAATAAATGAAATTGAAAATATATAAATATAATCAAAGTTTTACATTTTACTAATGCAACAGATTTTAGTGATGTGACACTTACAGAACTTACAGATACAAGATACAAGAAGTAAATTTGAAATGATCAAAATTTTCTGATTCTTTAAAGAACATAAATTATTTCTGTTTACCTTTCAAATTGTGAGGCATAAGAAAATCAACTGAAATGCAAATCTCAACGTGACACATGAAGCACACAGAAAGAACCCAAGTGGCTTTTTTTCTAAAGCTGACATGTCAACAGTTGAAAAGTTCAGTACACTGATAAAATCATGATAAAACTCATGCAGACACGTAGAGCAAACTTTAAAGAACAGCGTGTGACGTCATTGGTCATGTTCATTTTTTGGCAGCATTTTTACATATACTACAATTGCAAAAAAAATCATGACAAGTGATATAGTACTGTGATAAAAACACAATAAAACATGTAGAACATGTTTTTAAAATGAAGATGGTATTTGCACTCCCAAGTACGTGACACTTTCCTGGGTTGGGTCAGGAATGAAGAGACAGGAGGCAGGCTTCAGACAAGTCAAATAGTTGATAAATAGATAAATCAGTAGATCAAATAGATCAATTATTTATCTGTTTCTTTTCCTTTTGCTCTCTCTCCCATGGCTCTTGATTTTACAGGATGAAATTAGTCTCAAAATGATTCACAAATGCATACACATTTATCCATGAAGTTGAGAAATGTTGCAGATGCATCTTACTATCCACAAACAATGCTTTTAATTTGTGTCTGCGAAATTCAGAATTAAATCCATCCAGAGCAGGACAATGCCAAACCACATTCTGCCCAGATTACAAGCGCATGGTTGCGTAAGCAGAGTGCGGCTGCTAGCATGGCCTGCCTGCAGTCCTGACCTGTCTCCGATTGAGAATGTGTGGCGCGTTATAAAATGCAAAATAAAGCAACAAAGGCCCGTATAGTTACATAGCTGAAGAAATGCATAATGGATGAATGGGGGAAAATTCCACTTGCTAAACTTAACCAAATGGTGTTACAAACAAATTATATACATAAATAAAATGCAATGAAAATATGTATTAAGAAGTTAGGTAAAGAAAAATAAGTTACAAAGAAATTACAAAATTAAAATGACAGGAATTGTTAACTAAATTTCTAAATATAAAATAAATACAATAATATTAATTAATGGATTGCAATGCACTTCACACATAAACCTATTTTTTATGCAAAGTCATCAATAAGTGTTATCTAATTTAGTTATGTAGACTGCAACTTCTATAGTTTTCACAACACAAGGGGCCCCTGTAACTGCCTGACACATAAACCTTTCACCAAATGATGGTAATGTATGCTTTTTGCATATCTAGTTTAAACCTCATGGGGCTCCCTTGTGGTCAGCATGTATTATTGGATATTAACAGTAACGTATGTAGGCTGTTATTACAGAACTATCCACAGATAGAATGATTAGATGCTTAATTAAAATGAAATGAAGCAGGGAAAGCACATTTTTCTATTACCGTGCAATAACTCACTAGTCAGGCTGTGAAGGATTATAAATCTTTCCAGTATAAGATTGTAGAAGAGTAGAGTTAAACAGTACTAAGCATGTTGAATTTGAGCAGACTGTGAATAAGAGTCCAAGCCCGAGCACAGAACAGTCTTACAGATTACAGCAGCAGCTCTGATGTACAAATCTACAGTATAGTTTTCTCCAGCAAGAAATGGTGCTTAAAATGTCAATGTGCCAGTTTACAGTAACATTTTTGTTACCACAAGGAATACATAATAAGTGCACTCTTACAGTATATTATGGGCGCTTTGAGGTGTCCTGAAAGTCCCCATTCAATGTCAGAATCTAAAGGGTTTGCTGAAGACAATGTAGTTCATGCTAAATTTCCCTTGATATCATTTGTGAGGCTAAGCAACTGCAGCTTGTCCAAGTCACAGGTTTTGAACCAAGTGCTCAACGGGTCACAGCAGCACCATGATTTCGTTTCAAATCGAAAAATAATTGGAGGAGCCACTCCAAGGATAATTGCTAACGACATTGTTGAAATATGCTGGAATCTGCCATGTGAAAAGAATAGTCTCGATGTATTTCCTGAGCCAGTGGCAGCACTCATACGTCTATTTCCCAAAGACAACCTCTGGATATGACGCTGAGCATGTGCACTCAACTTCTTTGGTCGACCATGGCGAGGCCTGTTCTGAGTGGAACCTGTCCTGTTGAACCGCTGTATGGTCTTGGCCACCGTGCTGCAGCTCAGTGTCAGGGTCTTGGCAATCTTCTTATAGCCTAGGCCATCTTTATGTAGAGCAACAATTCTTTTTTTCAGATACGCAGAGAGTTCTTTGCCATGAGGTGCCGTGTTGAACTTCCAGTGACCAGTAAGAGGGAGTGTGAGAGCGATGACACCAAATTTAACACACCTGCTCCCCATTCACACCTGAGACCTTGTAACACTAACAATCACATGACACCGGGGAGGGAAAATGGCTAATTGGGCACAATTTGGACATTTTCACTTAGGGGTGTACTCACTTTTGTTGCCAGTGGTTTAGACATTAATGGCTGTGTGTTGAGTTATTTTGAGGGGACAGCAAATTTACACTGTTACACAAGCTGTACACTCACTACTTCACATTGTAGCAAAGTGTCATTTCTTCAGTGTTGTCACATGAAAAGATATAATCAAATATTTACAAAAATGTGAGGGGTGTACTCACTTTTGTGAGATACTATTTATATGTATATATGTATATATATATACAAATGTGTGTGTGTGAGTGTGTATATACACGTGGTATTTCTGGTATATATTAATAAACCTTCTGCATATGGATCCTCATACATGTGATTGTGTGTGTGTGTGTGTGTGTGTGGGGGGGTGTTCTCATGTTTCTGATGCTTTAAAGAACAAAAATATTCTTGTTTATCTTTCAAACTGTGAGGCATAAGAGAATCAACTGAAAAGCAAATGTTAGCGCGAAACATGAAGCACACAGAAAGAACCCAGGTGGCTTTTTTTCTTTCTAAAGCTGGCATGTCATAAGCTGAACGGTTCAGTACAGTAAGAAAATCACGATAAAACATGTAGAACATCTTTTGAAAATGAAGATGGTATTTGCACATGTGACACTTTCCTGGGTTGGGTCAGGAATGAGGAGACAGGAGGCAGGCTTCAGACATCTCAAATAGATTCTTTATCTCTTTCTTTTTCTTTTGCTCTCTCTACCCATGGCTCTCGTCTCTTACGGGATGAAATGAGTCTCAAATGCATGCACATTTATCCATGAACTTGATAAATGTTGCAAATGCATCTTACTATTCACAAACAAATGTCTTATAATTTGTGTCTGAAAAATTCTTAATTAAATCCATCCAAAACAGGACAACGCCAAACCACATTCTGCCCGGATTACAAGTGCATGGTTGCGTAAACAGAGAGTGCGGGTGCTAGCTTGGCCTGCCTCCAGTCCTGACCTGTCTCCAATTGAGAACGTGTGGTGCGTTATGAAGTACAAAATAAGGAAACAAAGGCCCTGTACAGTTGTGTAGCTGAAGAAATGTATAATGGATGAATGGGGGAAAATTCAGCTTGCTAAACTTAACCAACTGGTGTCTTCACTCAGCGTCCAAACGCTTAATAAGTGTTACTAAAAGAAAAGGTGATGTTACACAGCGGTAAAGAGTCGACTGTCCCAACTTTTTTGGACTGTGTTACAGTCTTCATATTTGATATGAGGGTATATTTTCAAAAATAAAAAAAATTCACAAAGTAAAACATCAAATAATGTGTTTTCAATATAGTACAGGGTGAATTGAATTTCACATGACACTTTTTTTTTTTTTTGCATTTTCCATACTGTCCCAACATTTGTATTCACAAATATGTCTCTATTTGTACAAATTGTTGCACATTCATTTAATTCTGAATTTCGTAGACACAAATTATAAGACATTTATTTGTGGATAGTAAGATGCATTTGCAACATTTATCACGTTCATGGATAAATGTGCATGCATTCGTTAATCATTTTGAGACTAACTCCATCCCATAGTCTCTCCTGTCTATATCCGTGCTGTCGTTCACTGAAACACAGCACGTTCATTCGCCAAATTCTGCACTTACCACTCACTTTCTCTGACCCCACCCTTCATTCACAATGAACACACTGCAGAACCATGCCCCTGCTTCCACAGCATGTTACTTGCATCAGCACTTAAAAAAATCTTTGATCAGGAACACATGATATGGTAGTGTTATTTTCTTATCCTCTTATTTGTGTTAAAGTTTTGAAGCGTAATTAAATGAAACAGTGTAATGTGCGATTAATCAGATTTGCATTGGCACTCCAGAGAAATTCAGCATGTTCCATTCCACTCATATTTATTATGTCAGTAGTCATAGAAATAATTTTAGTAATATAAAGTAATTATAATATTAGTGTCCAAGACTGGACAGATCCCCACTGTGTACCTGGCCCAGAACCACCCATGCCCATAGAACTGAAAATCAGTGAGACTTAACTGGTGTTTCACATGTGGCTCTACCAAATGTATTCAAGTGTATATTGAATATGTTATTTAAAAAATGTTTATTTTAACTAAGTATGCTATGAATACATTTAGGACAGTGTACTCAAAGACTACATTCTACATAACCTTGAATTAAACATGCACATTTGGTTGGTGATAAGACTGTATTTGAAATCAGAAGTTTAACTTCACTGATATTATGAAATAGTTCAAATTTAATATTAAACATCAAATATACTACATCACTGTTAAAGTTTATCTCACTGGTCAGAATGTGTGGATTCATTTTATATAACATCAATAAAGGTTTTTGTAGGGTTTATAATAACATGTTTGTTATATTTAATGTGCTATTGATTCTATAGTAGCAGCTAAATCTCATGAACTTGTATGGTCTAATTTAATCCAAGGCAATTAATGAATGGATTAAAAATGTATGGTTACTTAACAAGCTACAATGTGTACAATTTGTTTAACATTTATGAAGGGAGTCTCCAGTGTCAGCACTTTGTAGCAGTTAATAGGTTTTCTGCCACATGAGCGTCTTCATGACAGAGGTGTTCACACTTTCAGGTTTCTTAGTTTCATGACATTTTGTCTTAAAAACTTTCAAAAACAATATAAAAAACGATTCTGATAACAAATTGGGGAAAACAATATTGGGATGTTTGCGTGTCATTATGCGAAAGTTTCCAATGGAAAAAATAAAAAAACCTGTCAATTTTCATGAGAGAGAAATTAAAAAATGCTTTAAAAAAAAAGAAAAAATGCTACAAATGTTTAGAGCAATTGTAAGAAGTATTGTAATTGTAACAGGGGTTCTGTTAAAATACACATGGGTGGCATGTTGGTGCACCAGGTAGTGTTGTCACCTCAACACTCCAGGTTCCCTGGTTTGATCCAGGGTGTATTCTTGCCTGCCATCCAGGATAAGCTCTGGATCCACTTTAACCCTGACGAGGATCAAGTGCTTACTGAAGATGAATGAATGAATGAATGAGGGTTTTGTCTTTGATTTGTACATTTGTAGTTGTAAAATAATTATATTTCATTATGTAAAGCAGGTTTTGAAAATAAAAACAGAAATCTGTAAAATTCCATGAGGTGGAATCTGGTCAGGTAACCTCTGGCAGCATTCTTTTGCAACTTTAAAAAACAATGAATCATTGTAAAGAGCTATTGTTTCTAAGAGTGAGGAGATGAGATAGTATACTCTGAATGAAGATGAAAATTTACCCGTACGGTTGGACAGTCCACCCGTATTTTACCCGTACAGTTGGACATTCCATTAATGAACTGCATGAACAGTTTGATCTGAAATGAGATGAACTTTACATTTTGTGAAACTGAAATATCCTGCTGCTGACAGGGTTCTTAAATATTAATAAAGTGATTCAAAATGCTTTGGTGTGATTTTTAGCTTCAGTTATTGATATTAAGAACAACAACAACAACAACAACAACAAAAACAAACAATAGATGTGACTGGGAAATCAATTTACTGGTCCAAATACATTTTTAAATGATTTGATCAAGTTGTAAACAGGTTGTCAATTATCATGGACATTGTGAGTTTTAATTAAATCATTTGTTAGCCCTAAGCAAGAAGTTAAATCTCCAAACAAACAAATTATATAAATAAATAAAATGCAATGAAAATATGTATTAAGAAGTAAGGTAAAGAAAAATAAGTTACAAAGAAATTACTAAATTAAAATGACAGGAATTGTTAACTAAATTTCAAAATATAAAACACAATAATATTAATTAATGGATTGCAATGCACTTCACACATAAACCTATTTTTTATGCAAAGTCATCAATAAGTGTTATCTAATTTAGTTATGTAGACTGCAACTTCTATAGTTTTCACAACACAAGGGGCCCCTGTAACTGCCTGACACATAAACCTTTCACCAAATGATGGTAATGTGTGCTTTTTGCATATCTAGTTTAAACCTCATGGGGCTCCCTTGTGGTCATCATGTATTATTGGATATTAACAGTAACGTATGTAGGCTGTTATTGCAGAACTATCCACAGATTGAATGATTAGATGCTTAATTAAAATGAAATGAAGCAGGGAAAGCATATTTTTCCATTACCGTGCAATAACTCACTAGTCAGGCTGTGAAGGATTATAAATCTTTCCAGTATAAGATTGTAGAAGAGTAGAGTTAAACAGTACTAAGCATGTTGAATTTGAGCAGATTGTGAATAAGAGTCCAAGCATGAGCACAGAACAGTCTTACAGATTACAGCAGCAGCTCTGATGTACAAATCTACAGTATAGTTTTCTCCAGCAAGAAATGGTACTTAAAATGTCTATGTGCCAGTTTACAGTAACATTTTTGTTACCACAAGGAATACATAATAAGTGCAGTCTTACAGTATATTATGGGCACTTTGAGGTGTCCTGAAAGTCCCCATTCAATGTCAGAATCTAAAGGGTTTGCTGAAGACAATGTAGTTCATGCTAAATTTCTTTTCACAACATTCTGAAAAGCCAATTTGGCTACTGTCTCAATGATCAGTTCTGTCATAAAAATTGCTGGGTGAGGTCCAAAAAGCATATGAAATCAATTCTATGAAGACAATTGCTCAAGAATTTATTTCTTGGCACTGCTGAAAGTAAAAACAGAGCCTGTTGATCAGCAGACGAAACAGCAGAGGAAATCATGAAACGTATTGGAATTCGTCCTATAGTGGAATATAAAAAGACAAGGCTGACACTGCAAGGTGAAAACTTGAAGATTTGCTCAGATAGAAAAAGAGCAATGCCGATTACAACATGCAGGGGAACTGAGTTTAGAGGAGTATAAGGTTCGACTTCAAAAAGAAAAACATAAAATTAGAAGAAAGCAAAGCAAGTTCTGGTTACACTTTTTTTCTTAAATGGATGGGACTAAAGCTAGACATGCGATCACACAAACACATGTCATACCTGTGGCAAAAATACACACACACACAAACACACACACACATACATACATGTACATTTTATATATATATATATATATATATATATATATATATATATATATATATATATATATATATATATATATATATATATATATATATATATACACACACACACACACGTGGTATTTATGGTATTTATTAATAAACCTCCTGCATATGGACCCTCATACATGTGATTGTGTGTGTGTGTGTGTGTGTGTGTGTGTGTGTGTGTGTGTGTGTGTGTGTGTGTGTGTGTGTGTGTGTGTGTGTGTGTGTGTGTGTATGTGTGTGTATGTGTGTGGCAGGGGGAAGTGTTAGAGTGTGCCTTGTGATGAACTGCTATCCAATCCAATGTATCCAATACGGTGTTCCCGGGATAGGCTCTGGATGCATCTCAACACGGCCCAGGATAAAGTGTTGAATAAAGATGAATAATAAATGAATTTGAAAATATGTAAATATTTTTTACATGTATTACAATAATTACATGAATATAAAGTTTTACATTTTACTAATGCAATATCTTTTAGGGACGTGAGACTTACTGAACTTACAGATACAATATACAATAGGTAAAACTTGAAATGTTCTCATGTTTCTGAAGCTTTAAAGAACAAAAATATTCTTGTTTATCTTTCAAATTGCGAGGCATAAGAGAAGCAACTGAAAAGCAAACGTTAACGCGAAACATGAAGCACACAGAAAGAACCCAGGTGGATTTTTTTCTTTCTAAAGCTGGCATGTCATAAGCTGAACGGTTCAGTACAGTGATAAAATCACGATAAAACGTGTAGAACATCTTTTGAAAATGAAGATGGTATTTGCACATATGACACTTTCCTGGGTTGGGTCAGGAATGAAGAGACAGGTGGCAGGCTTCAGACATCTCAAATATTAGAGATAAAATTCTTTATCTCTTTCTTTTTCTTTTGCTCTCTCTCTCATGGCTCTCGTCTCTTACGGGATGAAATGAGTCTCAAAATGATTAACAAATGCATGCATATTTATCCATGAACTTGATAAATGTTGCAAATGCATCTTACTATCCAGAAACAAATGCCTTATAATTTGTGTCTGCAAAATTCATAATTAAATCCATCCAGAGCAGGACAGTATTGAAAAGTATGGAAAATATCGGAGTTCGTCCTGGAATATAAAAAGACAAGGCTGTCACTGCAAGGTGAAAACTGGAAAAGATTTGCTCAGATAGAAAAACAGCAATGCCGTTTACAACATTCAGGGGAACGAGACATTGCATTTATCATAACAGTATGGGAAGCGCCCTTGCACGCGTGACCGGTATCTGAAGCTTGTGTAAAATCATGCCTTTATTTGTAGGCCTGCCATGATCAGGTGACGTGGCAATTAAGCGTGTCACATGACTATATATATATATATATATATATATATACAGTGAGGGAAAAAAGTATTTGATCCCCTGCTGATTTTGTACGTTTGCCCACTGACAAAGAAATGATCAGTCTATAATTTTAATGGTGGATTTATTTGAACAGTGAGAGACAGAATAACAACAAGAAAATCCAGAAAAAAGCATGTCAAAAATTTTATAAATTAATTTGCATTTTAATGAGGGAAATAAGTATTTGACCCCTCTGCAAAACATGACTTAGTACTTGGTTAAGATGTCTGCCCCTACATTCAGGCTCCCCGGAATGTAAATTGCACTCACTGACAAAAATTTTCCCTCTGCCCAGAGAAGGATTAGTTGTGCCTGCCTGAACAGGGGGTGTGAATGTAACCCTCCCTGGTGGTTGATATATGAGACCACTACTGTGTTGTCTGACACAACTAGCACATGGTGACCTCTCAATTGAGGAAGGAAGAATTTCAGTGCTAGGAATACGGCCCGCTTCTCTAGGCGATTTATATGCCACTCCAGATGAGGGCCGCTACAAATACTGTGAGCTGGACAGCCATTTAAGATTGCACTCCAGCCCGTGAGGGACGCGTCTGTCATTACCATCTTGTGGTAAGGAGATGCCCCTAGAGTGTGACCCGAGGCTAGAAACTGCGGACACCTCCAAATACTCAGAGCATGTAGACATTGCCGTGTGACACTGATTACTCTGAGTGGTTTCATCCTCAGATGAAACCCCCGACTCCCCGACTTTTCAGCCACCACTGAAATGGTCTTCTGTGCAATAGACCCAACGGTATGACGTTGGCTGCTGCCGCCATAAGGCTCAACATGTTCTATGACCCCTTTTTCCAAAAGGGAACTTATTCCTGTGCTACCATTGGGCTCTGCTCTGTGCTGACAACTGTGGTGAGCACACCTCTGAACCGGTTGGGTCGAGCTGCTCTGAACTGGACCCAGTAACCCTTTTCTATTGTAGACAGCACCCATGGAGACACATTTGGCAGTAGTTTCCATGCTGCCAAATGGTCTTTCAGTGATGTTAGCTTTTCCACATTCCATTGGAGGGAAAGCATCAGATTTAATAATTAAACATGGGATTTTATGGGATCAAATAAGATAAAACAGAGAGACAGGTCAAACATTTTGCCACTACACTATTAGTTTATTGTTAAAATAAAAATGTTATACACAATTAGTTTATTGTTAAAAATTTATATATATTATATTATATTATATATATATATATATATATATATATATATATATATATATATATATATATATATATATATTTCTAGTATATTACTCTTTATGTTATTTTAATTCTACTATATATTGTTAGTATAATGTTTGTGGATTAAAACTTGTGCACATGAAACATAAATAACATGTACAATGAATAAGTAGACCTGAGCATTTAGAATTTTTAGAAATAGAGTATTTAGAAATATGTCTCATGCCCATTTATAAAACTAAAATAATAGGTGGAATATGTGACATAAGAGGTCATTGTACCATTAAAACATCCTGCAAAATTCATAGCTTAATGTGTCTTCCAGTATAAAAAGAGCATTTATTTAACCAAGCCTCGTTTGGATTTGGAGGGATTTGTTACATCACATTGAACATGACTGCCCCTACAGTAAGACTTGGTGTAGCGAATAACAATGGGAAAAGACATTATAGCGCATTTGATCCGTAGCCTCCTGTGCTTGTGAGCAGAAGTAGCGAGGCTCTGAGATTAAAGAGAAGCAGCCAATTAGCTTAGCTTAGCCTTGCTTATGGTCTTGGTGTGTTTAAAGCAAAATAATAATAATAATAATAATAATAATAATAATAATAATAATAATAACCCACACTCACTTTTTGTTGCAATCAAGCAAAATCTTGGTGTAGCTCATATCTTGGGTGGAGTGTACAGCTTGGCACTGCTTTGGTGCCTGAGTCCGAGCAGTGCCCAGCTGGACACTTCACCCAAGAAAAATGTAGGATTCGGTCGCCATCAAATGGATGGTGATGGTGATGCTCACTTACAGAGATAAGAGCTACACCGGGATTTTGCTTGATTGCAACAAAAAGTGAGTGTGTTTCATTATTATTATTATTATTATTATTTTGCTTTAAACACGCTAAAGCACTAATCTAAGATAATTGTCACTTGTGCTTTTGCCACAGACACAACCCCATTTATATAAAAGTTGGGATTTTTTTCTAAAATGCAGTAAAAACAAAAATCTGTGATTTGACAAGTCTCTTGAAATTTTATTAACTGACAGAAGTACAAAGAAAAGATTCTCAATGTTTTCACTGAACAACTTAATTGCATTTTGTTAATATAAACAAATTTAGAATGTGATGCCTTCAACACACTACTGGCACAACTGGAAGACAGTTATGAACATGACAATGAATTGGCCACATTTGTGATTGGACTGAGTGTAGTAACCATCATCAATATAGCAATGGAGAATTCCACAGAGATGAAGGACATCTTACAGATAGCAGTTCATGCTTTTTTACGGATGAAGGAAGTTGGAAAAAAATGCAGTCTGCCATTTTGTTTACCAAAATGTTGCTGGTGTATCTGCATATAACAAAAACCTGACTGAACGAAAAAAGCTCCTGGACCAACTGAATGAGAGGACAACGATTGCAGCTGAAATGGAAAAGCAGCCTAATGTGAAGAAATTCACAGATGTCTTGGATTATGATGTGGAAAAGAATAACTGGTATATACCAGGCCTATGGCATGGCACACCACCAATGGCACCAGTTAATACAGGCTACAGTGTAGCTGTACTTGAGCTTAAAAAAAAAAAAAAAAAACTCTTGGAGCTTAAAGCAAGAAAAGATAAACAACCCTCCCAGATCCCAGAGTTCCTACACTGGATGAGTAGCCTATGGAGAGCAGTGAAATTTGATAACTTCATATTTAGTTTCAGAAATGTTCATGTGGCCCATGCCTATGACAACCTTTGTAAAGAGTTTTCAGAGTGGGAGTGGTCTTTCAGAAGACATATCTACTCTTTGCTAACTAGTGCAGAAGTTAAAAATTCTAACACTGAGAGCAATTGTATTCATGAAGTTGTTGAACCACTTAAACAACATTTAGATACAGAGATCATGCTTCAGACAAAAGAAATTACTGACAAATTGAAAGACTACTTCAAAAAGAAAGACAGTAATGTGCATTTAGTGGTAAAGTACAAAGCTGATTTTACCAATAGCATTAAATCTCTGGAGACTGAAATGAAGCATGAAGTGAGAAAGAAATTAGAAGCTGCTACTGAAAAGAGGAGAACCAAGGAGAAAGTAGAAGAGATACAAAATAATCAAGTTGCTATGATTAAATGTCAAGTCGGGCAGTGACTGCAGAATTACAAAGATCGTAATGATGACCTCACAGATGATTTTGAGAGAATGTGGAATAGAGAAGTGGCAAGCATCACTGGTCTAAAAGAAAAGGATGTCCCTGCTGATGTTTTGAAGTAACTGAGAGCAAGTTTAGTCAATTGCAATGTCATAGAGGATTTGCAGAGAATTAAGAATTTGACACAGTTTGGATGAGAGGAATTCCAGGTCGAAGAGAAACATGTAAAACTGCTTAAGAAATTTAAAGGACTTTTTATCCAAAATTATGCAAAGCAAGCTCTAGAGATTGTTGCATTTGGTGTCATTACCAGTTGTAGGAGGATGATTCAACACTTTACACAGTCTGAATGTGATTACCAAGAGACATTTACAAAAGATGTGCTTGAGCTAATAGATGCACAACTCAAAAAAGCAGGCTCTAAAATTAATACCAAATTTGAACTTGACATTAAATTGCACATTTGTGGCATTGCTTCTTGGACATTCACAGAGATGCACAGGAAGTATCTCACTGAGCAAGATCCATTAAATCATTTAAGAGGCAGTGTCTCTCTGATTTCATTGATTTGTACAGAGAGAGGGACCAGTGCAGGAGGAAAGCACAATACTTCACTCAGCTCTGTATCAAGCCAGCAGTGACTCAATACATCAACCAGTCCCTGGGAACTGACATTGTTGATGCAGTTTTGGAAAATATGTCTACTGAGTATAGTTCACGAGCACTGTTTCAGTACACCATCCTGAAGGAACTACTGGAAAAATCCAACCCAAATCTACCCAGACTAGCATATCGCACCTGACATGTCTATAGAGGCCTCAGACTACTGGAAGTATGTGCTGGTGACATTCAATAAGCAATTTGCTGAACGGTCTGAAGCAAATCCAGCTGTGTATCCAGGTGCATGGAATAAAATCACAAAGGAAAAGGCTCTTAGTAGTCTGAAATCTACCTTAAATATGAATATGAAACCTTAAATATGAAAGTTTGTTTGTAGAGAGTCCAAACACATCAAATAGTGCTGAAAAAATTCATTGTTCCTAATTTGCCCCTTTGAATCTGTTGAATCAATGGAAATTGAGTGGAGAAAAATGTGTCAGTTAAGTTTTGGTAATCATTATTACTAAAATATGGAATCAATCTTAAGAGCGACGAGACTTACAGTCAATTAAATTTTGTGACATAAAAATGGATTGTGAGTTATATCATACACTTTCTGTCAAACTGTCAATCAAAGTAGTGTGTTTGATAATTTATGACCCTTTGTGCTTTCCTGACTGGCAGGTCTGTAGGGGTGGTGAGGGGGGTAACCCCATTCACTGTATCAGCTGGTCAATCTGGCTCCTTTGTGTCTGGGGGTGTTGTGGAGAGGTGTGTGTGGGGAATAACCCCCCCCCCGCCCAACAAAAGGTGTTTATGTTAATGAGTTTGGTTTTTGGTGGGTTGAAATACGTCTGAAAAGAAATAATGTTTTTAATATGGGAATGTGTTTGTGCAAACACATTTTTAGATAAAATAAAATAAAATAAAAATGTTTAAACCTTAACTAATGTAGTGACGGGGGGTATGTACATTTTTCACACTACATTAATGGTGGGGATCCTTATAGACTGTGGAACAGAAATGTACTCAGTGTGTCTCCAACTATTTATTTCACATTGCAGTACAACCATTTTTAAAAATTTTTTACCATTATGGACAAAACACCCATTTCTTTTAAAACATCATCTTTAAATGTCTTTCTACCTCCTAAAAATACCCTCGGCCTTAAGACACGATCTTTGGAGTTGTTGACGCTCTGCTCAGGGTTAAACAACAACGTCTTTACAATATCTTTATGAATAAATAGCCAAACTAACATCTTGTTTTTTTTTTCTTGGATCAGAAGTCAGGTCCTCTCTCATTTCAACAGGTCCTCTTGTTGGTGAATACATAGCATTCCTCTAGGAGTATTAGGATTTCTCGGAGCAGACATTGTAACAGAAAGTTGCAGAGATTCTTCTGTGTTTTAACTACAACTTCTTAACCATTATTTAAGCAATGAGACGCACGACTCTCTCCTTAATTCGTTAACATAAACACATTTGTAAGCATTCTGGTCAGCAAAACCCCCAGAAATCACATGTCTCTCTCACACACAGACAGGCAACTGCCAGAAAAGATCACACATTCAGATCAAACAGTGTTACAGAGGGCCTGAATGTACACGACTTGACTGTCAGCCAGTGGGGACATGGGATGTCAAAGCATAGACAAAATCGTATGTATTTAACGGCAGTTCTGTATAAGTATCCTCGTTGGCAAACCATTTTCCAAAATCTTGTTTATAGTTGAAACAAAACGCATGATTCTTTTAAACAGCACTTTTAAACGTTTTACCTCCTAAAGGTTTATGTTTAGAATGTATGTAAAAACATTTTTTACATTTCTTTGGCCATATTGATGGTTAATCTGTTTTAGGGGTTTTATTTCAGTAAATGTTTATTCAAAGTCACGCCGTTCTCCCAAACACGTAATCAACAGTTGTTTACATTTATTTCACAAGCAAACATTCTGCTCATATATATTCACATTCAACCATCATGCTTTTCTAAACGAAAACACAAACGAAATAACCCACACAGTAACAAAAACACATGCCCATATTAAACATTCTTTTCAGACATTTCAGCTAAACCATCCTTAAGCTTCAAAATAAAACAATACCACAAAAGTAATTTCAGGAAGAAACATTCTCTTATACCACAAAAAGGTATACATATATACATTGTTTGTGATTAATTCAGGGAGAAACACGTTTCACAACAGTGTCATTAACATAAACACATTTGTTGGGGGAGATCGCCCACAATACACAAAACACACACCCCCAGGAAAGGAAGGACACAACCCAGACATACAGGTGCCAAAATGACCCACTGATACAGTGGATAGGGTTACCCCCACCACCCCCACCACCCCTGGTCATAAATTAGGTGTACCTGCAGAACTGTCGGTCAGGAAAAACACAAACCATAAATTAGCCCTACTACTTCTACCTCTACGATTGACAGCTTGACAGAACGTACTGTCCACGATGAAAACACTTGTATGGGTGTGGAGAGAGAGAGAGAGAGAGAGAGAGAGAGAGAGAGAGAGAGAGGCGTGTTTGAAAACACTTATGTGTGGGCGGGGTTTAGCGAGAGAGTGAGGTGGGTTCGGTTTAACTTAATTACTGCTTAACACAGCGAATGGAAGACATCTCTGGAAAAAAAAAAACTTATCTCCTAGTTTAAACATCTTTTAGCCAGCACTTTAATGTATTTACCTCGTAAGGATCTTTGTTTAGAAGTCATGTAATATGCGCTATTCTTTTTAAACAGCTCTTTTAACCATTTTTACCTCCTAAAGTTTGTATGTGCTTTTTTTTGGAAGCCTAGTAATACGGATTCTTTTTAAACAGCTCTTTTAATCATTTTTACATCCTAAAGGTTTGTGTTTAGAATGTATGTAATACAAACGATTCTTTTAAACAGATAATTAAAAAACGCTTTACTTCCTAAACTTTTTTATTCAAAGGCAGACCAGCCTCCCTAAACGTAATCAACATTTGTTTTCATTTATTTCACAAAACAAATATTCTACTCATATATGTACACATTTCAATCATAATGCTTTTCTAAAAATGTGTTTACACAAACGAAATGATGCCACAAAGTAACACAAACACATTCCCATATTAAAAACATTATTTCTTTCCAGACGTATTTCACCCCACCAAAAACCAAACTCATTAACATAAACACCTTCTGTTGTGAGGGGGGCTATCCCCCCCCACACCTCTCCACAACACCCCCAGACACAAAGGAGCCAGATTGACCAGCTGATACAGTGGATGGGGTTACCCCCCTCACCACCCTTACAGACTTGCCAGTCAGGAAAGCACAGAGGGTCATAAATTATCAAACACACTACTTTGATTGACAGAAAGTGCATGATATAACTACTATTGTGTGTAATAACTCACAATAATTTAACAAAGCAATTAAATCTAAAATAGAGTAATGAGCATACATTTGATGGTTTGTATTGTATTTGAATGTATTTGTTATTTTACTGTCATAATTATATTTATTAATTACTTTGTTCCAAAATACATATTGGAACAGCAAGGCCAATTCTTTTGTTTTTGAGATTAAACTTTTATTTCCTGATATTTACATCTAAATGTGTTCAACAACATAGACCATGACATTCCAGACCACTCAATTTTAGGTGAGCAAAAGTATAGGAACTGATAGCCTTAAAGTAAATGAAAGTAAATAATGCTTAATCTTTGGTTGCATAGCTCGTTTGCAATAAATGCAGCAAGCAGGCTTGTACTGATGCTTCTTTCTGTTTTTGTTTGTTTTGGGGGATTTCTCTCAATTGGGTTAAGGTCTTATGATTGACTTGACCAGTCTAAAACCTTTTACATTCCCCCCACCTGATGTCCTTTGTTGTGTTAGCATTGTGTTTTGGGTCATTGTCTTGATGCATGATGTTATTCCACTTAATTAGATTGAATGCATTTCTCTGTAAATTTGCAGACAATATGTTCCTGGAACATTCTGAATACATTCTGCTGCTACAATCATGAGTTTCATCATCAGTAAAGATTAGCAAAACTGTTCCAGAAGCAAAATTTTTCTTCACAGCTCTAAAAATTTTTCTTTCATCAAGTGTTGTTTTCCTCCCCCTTGGCCGACATCCCAAAACTGAGATCTAATAACAAGTTCATTTTCATGGCTATTTAGAAAATTAAACACATGTATACATGATTGGAAATTTGAATAAATATAAAATATTGTCAAATATTAATATCTATAATTCTTACTCTTTGCGTCTTCTGTGCTTCTTCAGAATTAACCATTAAACATGTTTAGAAATACCTGCAGATAGGTGAACAAAACATTATTATGAAAAACATCGAATGCTGACAGATGGCACCTCAGAGTTGCCAACTTTCGATTTCATTTTGCATTCCAGCAATTCCTGATCAGTTTCTACATGGAAACTTTTTACCCACCTTTGTTTTTCTTTAAGGACAAACCTGTAAATGACATGGGCGCAAGTTTGTTTTGAAAAGTGTTGCGGACAAATATGAGGGTGTGGCAGAGCAATGAGCAAAATAAGAAACATGTGCACAACAGCCCTGTTGTAAGTACACCCACATACAGTATGCAGTAAGGTACAATCATAAAACATTTTTAAATAAATAAAGAACTCCACCATCCCACACCTCCATTACATTAATCTACATTAAATGTATTATCACAATTCTTGATGGATTGTTCCAGCCAATATATATATATATATATATATATATATATATATATATATATATATATATATATATATATATATGTATGTATGTATGTATGTATGTATGTGTGTATATATATATATATATATATATATATATATATATATATATATATATATATATATATATATATATATCGCAAACCAATATGCTCTTAAACACTGTTTTTATGTATTCAGTCCCTTCATACTTGAACCTGGTAGAATCACCTTTTGCTAAAATAACAGATGTAAGTATGTTGGGGTAAGTTCCTACAGGTTTTTCAGGTTGGTTGGATGTAGTTTGTCGGCTGCAGTTTGCAAACACTGCCCCAGACTCTCAATGGGATTCAGATCTGGACTTCGGCTTGGCCAAAGTATATAATATTCATCTTTTTGTTTTTATCCTCTCATACATTGCTTTGGGCTTGTGTTTGAGACCAATTTTCTTGCTGAAAGGTGACATTCCTGCTTTTCTTTAGCAGACTAAAGCAGGTTCACTTGTAATATTGCCCTGTTTTGTGCTCCATTCATCTCCCTTTAATTTTCACAAGAAGCCCAGAAAGACCACCAGCAGACTGGGCAGGACAAATTGGATTAAAATCGAGAATAAAACATGCAAGAAACAGCAGCAAGAATTGCTTTAAACATGAATAAAAATTACCAGGTACAACTAGAGCACAAACTATTAGTAGGATCAATAAACATGGTTACAATGGGAGAGCAATGTGGTTTAAACCATTCATCAGCCTCAGGAATAAACATGGGTGCAAATAGCAAAAGAAAGTTGCTGCACAGAAAGGCTTTTGAAGAAACTTTTGGAGAACTGTCTTATTTTCAGATGAATCCATATTTAACTTGCATGGATCTGATGGCAGAGTGTTTGTCTGGAGAAAGCCAGGAGAAACATTCCAACCAAGCTACACTAAAGATACAGAAGTGTTTTTCTACAGTGGTGTTGGTGATCGTGTGTTCATTGATTGCATCATGAACTCAGAAGTCTAAAAGCAGATCTCATATTGAAGCTAAAGCCAGTTAACAATTAATATAGCCACTTTAAGATTGTCAGCAGGAGAGGTGCTTCAGGCAAAGAAATGACAATGATCCACACATGGAGGGAGTGGTAGACATGTTGTCCATACAAATGCTACATTTTTTTGGTAACATTTTAGAATACTGATCAATCATTAATGATTAACTACACAGAAATAAATGAAAAAAAGCAATATTAACATTCTAGTAACTACTATTAACTAACTAGAAACTCCAACTAACAAATTAGTAAGTAATAGCGCAGAGATGAATGCAGTAATTCACTACTAGTAATCTATAACTATTTCTTTCATGCCTCCGGGAGAACTACTAAGAACCTATATACAGTTTCATAATCAATACAGTTTTCTATATACAGTTTCCATGCAGACAATGTCTTTTTCAGAGAAGGCCTTGCATTTTTTAGCAAGACAATGCTAAACCACATACCGCATCTATTACAACGGCATGACTTCGTAGTAAAAGAGTCCGGGTGCTGAACTGGCCTGCTGGCAGTCCAGACTTTTCACCAATTAAAAACAATTGGCGCATCATGAAACAAAAAATACGACAAAGAATACCCAGAACTGTTGAGTAGTACGAATGGGACAACCTTATTCTCCCAAAACTCCAGCAAGTGGTCTTCTCAGTTCCCAGATGTATACAGACTGCTGCTACACATTGGAAAACATGGCCCTGTCCCAACTTTTTTGAGATGTGTTGCTGCCATCAGATTCCAAATTACCTTATTTTTGGTACATTTCTTCACTTTAAACATCCATCCATATTCTATACCGCTTATCCTTACTGGGTCACGTGTAACCTGGAGCCTATCCGAGGGAGTATCGGGCATAAGGCGGGGTACATCCTGGACAGGGTGCCAATCTATCATAGTGCACCTCAGTTTAAACATTTGATATGCTTTCTATGTTCAATTGTTAATAAAATATGGGTTTATGAGGTTTGCAAATCATTGCATTCTGTTTTTATTTGCATTTTACACAGTGTCCCAACTTTTTTGGAATCGGGGTTGTATATATTTAGGTCTCCTAACACTTCTGCTTCATAATCTGGTCCACAAAAATCTGTTAAGCATTTATATATGCGTATGCCATTCATTATAAGACATTATGCTTGGCATATAACATTTATAATGTAAAGTATTACGTATGGAGAACATAATTCATATTATGTATAAAATCTTATACATAAAAAGGATTTTATGTATAAAATCCTAAATCCATGTTATATGTTTGCACCATGTAGATAAGGTACATTTCATTATACTATAAACCCATGTACAGTATATGTATGACGACAATAATGTTGAATTGATTCAGATTGAAGGAATATGAGAGTTTATTCGTTCATTATGTTTTTATTAGTTTATCATAAAGTAGTTCTCTAAATGTATAATTGTAATACAACTTGCCTTCACAACCAATTTTGCTTTGCAGATATATTTTTATATTTGTGCATGCAATTAATTCATGAATATACCCATACTGTATGATCATAGAGTATATTCTGAAAAATGCATTAATTGGAATTTCAGAAATTAATTAATAAACATAATTGTGACATCTTAACAAAGTTGTAACAACATGATTAATAATTGTAACATTTTCATGAACATTGCAATTACAGAAATAATCAAACCATTTTTTTTAAATCACCGTAGACATACAATACACATATGTTTAATAGGAACCATTTAACTCCCTGAAAATCACTTTTAGTTAGACTTGTTATATATTTAGATAATAGTCAGCAGGGAAGATTCTTTTTTCATTATAACAAAAAGACAGCTCAACTGACATTGTTTTTTTTCATTGCTTAGTTGTTTACTTGGATTTTGTTCACAATTGCCAATACATTTATTGTGACTTTTTGGAAGTTTTTTCTCATTTAATATTGAAGTTATTCTTCAAACTAATAAAAGCCTGCTCTTTAGTGATTTTCTTCCATTCTTCTGGATACACAGCTGGCTCTGCTTTATAACTTTCAGCAAATTGTTTACTGAATGTCACCATCACATACTTCCAGTAATCTGAGGCTTCTATAGATATGTCAGGTGCAATATGCCAGTCTGCGTAGAATTTCTGGTAGTCTTTGCAGAGATGAGGTTCAAAATTTGTTTCTTGACTTTGAAACGTTCCATTCCCATGTACAATAGATGTACAGATCTCTTCACAGAGAGTATTAGTCTTTGGATTAGGGAAACCACAAAGTCCTTTTGGTCTGTGCACAGCTGCATGGTGTTGTTGATGTGTCTTTCCTCCTGCCTCACATGGTGTTTTGCAAAAGGGACACTTTCTCCCACATCCAAACACCTTCTTAAAGAGCTCATTTTGGGGCTTCACAGACACATTGTTTAGTGTCTCTTTTATATCAGTTGACCTGGAGATTTCATCTGTTAGCTGTAGTTTCATGTCATCTACACATTCATAGAGACTTTTGGTGAATGGAGCACAACAGCTGGTATTCTGAAAGAGGACCCCTTCCACTGTGTTCATGGATATTGAGATGACACAGTTCATAGATTTGCAGAAGTTCTGGATCAACCGTGCTGTACCTCCTGCATTATCGGGCAAAGGCGAGCCATTGTCTTCAAGCTTAGAGGTTTCCATTTCTTTCATGATCTTCTTCATTATGATGACCAACTTCTTCATTTTTAAATTTTGCAGAGATATGTCTTTGGAAAAGCAATTTATGATATGATTGTATATCCAATCTTTAACATAATCATCATACTGCAAAATGTACTTTTTAAAATCATCAAAGTTGGATTTTTCCAGTAGCTCCTTTTGAATTGTGTACTGAAACATCATTCGGGAACTGTACTCAGTTGGGTTATTTAGAAGAACTGCATCAACAATGTCAGGTCCCAGGGACTGGTCGATGTACTCGGTCACTGCTGGCTTGAGACAGAGCTGAGTGAAGTCTCGTGCTTTCCTGTGGCACTGGTCCCTCTTTCTGTACAAATCAGTGAAATCAGAGAGATACTGACTCTTAAATTTCTGCAAATGTTTAAAGGGATCTTGCTCACTGAGGAATTTCCTGTGCATCTCAAGGAATTTCTGAGAAGCAACGCCACAAATGTGCAATATAAGGTCAAGTTCAAATTGTGTATTGATTTTTGAACCTGCCTGTTGGAGCCGTTTATCAATTTCCTCTAGCACGTCTTTTATAAATGTGTTTTGGTAGTCACATTTTTCTTGTGCATGCTGCTGAATGATTTTATCGCAGCACTTAATTACAGCATTTGCAATAATCTCTAAATCTTGCTTTGCACTACGCTGTGTGAAGAAACTTTGTATTTTCTTTTCCCATTTTACATGCTTGTCTTTGACCTGGAATTCTCCTCGCCCATACTGTGTCAAATCATGAACTTTGTCTAAATACTCCATGACATTGCGATTGACTAAACTTGCTCGCAGTTGCTTCAAAACATCCGAAGGAACATCCCTTTCTTTTAGACCAGTGATGTTTGCCACCTCACTTTTCCACATTTTCTCAAACTCAGCTTTAAGGTGCTCATCAGACACCTCATCTTTTTGATCTTTGTAAATGTGCAGGAGTTTAAGGACTTGGCACTCAATCGTTGCAGTTTGCTTTCTGTGAATGTCTTCTACTTTCTTCTTGTTACTTCTCATCTCAAGAGCAGCGTCTATTTTTTTTCTCACTTCATCCTTCATTTCAATCTCCAGAAATCCTATGTTATTAGCAAAATCAGCTTTGTACTTTTCCACCAAGTACACATGTTGCTCTTTCTTTTTATAGTAGTTATTTAGTTTTTCATTAATTATCTTTTTTTGAGAGGTAATCTCTTTGTGTGCTTTCTCTATAAGTGGCTCAACAATCACATTTGTACCATTTTTTTCACTGTTAGATAGTTGAACTATTTCAGTTGAAAGCCAAGATTGAGTATGTCTTCTGAAAGACCATTCCCATTCAGAAAACTCTTTACAAAGGTTGTCATAGGCTTGGGCCACAAGAGTGTTTCTGAAACTAAAGATGAAGTTCTCAAATTTCACTGACTTCCATAAGCTACTCATCCACTGCAGGAACTCTGGGATCTGAGAGGACTCTTCATCCTTTCTAGCTTTAAGGATCCCCAGGAGGGATTTCTTGAACTCAAGTACAGCCACACTGTAGCCTGTATTAACTGGTGCCATTGGTGGTGTGCCATGCCATAGGCCTGGTATATACCAGTTGTTCTTTTCCACATCATAATCCAAGACATCTGTGAATTTTTTTATTTTAGGCTTCTTTTCCATTGCAGCTGCAATCGTTGTCATCTCATTTAGTTGGTCCAAGAGCTGTTTTCGTTCAGTCAGGTTTTTGTTATATGCAGATACACCAGCAACATTTTGGTGAACAAAATGACAAACTGTTTTTTTACCAAGGTCTGTCATCCGTAAAAAAGCATGAACTGCTATCTGTAAGACGTCCTTCATCTCTGTGGAATTCTCCATTGCTATATTGATGATGGTTACATCACTAAGACCAATCACAAATGTGGCCAACTCATTGTCATGTTCATAACTGTCATCCAGTTGTGCCAGTACTGGTGATTTCAAACCCTCCGTATCAATCAGAAGGATAAAGTCACAAAGTAAATCCTCCTTCAAATCATTACCCACAGGAAGGAAAATCATGTATGCTCCACGTGTGCATCGACCACTGCCCACTGCAAACTGAACTCCAAACATAGTGTTGAGTAGTGTTGATTTACCTGTACTCTGAACCCCTAACACAGTGATAACCAGCAAACGGCTCTTCTGGCCAACCATCCTGTGAAGCTCCATGAGAACTTCACTCACCCATTTCTCTGGGATATTTGATGCATCTCCATCAAGTAGTTCAAGAGGAAACCCAGCTAGAAGCAGTTTGGCAGCCAGAGTAGGGAGACTGCTTATTCTGTCAGATATTTTGTTTGTACCAAATGAAGCAGCCTCATAGATTTGTCCCATTTCCCTCATGTAGTGCTCTATGCCAAGAGAACAATCAAGAAGCTCCTGGTCTAATCGGGCTATGGCATCCCTGTCTTTCTGTTGTTCACACTCTTTGTATTTGTGTCGAAGGTTTGACATGTGTTTGCGTGATCGCATATCCATCTTTAGTCCCATCCATTTCAGGAAGAAGGCTCGCTCAGTGTTATCAGAGGTTGACAAAGCTTCTATGAACACATCCATCGTTCTTGTCATTTTACACTGGCGTTGTTTGTTCCAAATTCCCTTTTTTTCATTTTGAAGTTGAACCTTATATTCCTCCAGGCTCATTTTTCCTGAATTTTTTAGTCGACATTGCTCTTTTTCTATTTTAGCCAGTCTTTTCCAATTTTCACCTTGTAGTGGCAACTGTGTCTTTTTATAGTCCGTTATTTGACGAACTCCAATAGTTTGCATGACTTTCTCTGCCATTTCTTCTGCTGAAATGGAGGCTTTGTTTTCACTTTCATCAATGCCAAGACCTAATTGCTGAGCAGTGTTCTTCATGGACTCAATTTGACATGATGTGTGACATTCACATAACAGAACACTCTTAATGGCAGAATTGATTGTCTTTGCAAAAGTAGCCAAATTCAATTTTGGGCTTTTCTTAATTATGTGGTCTCTTCCCAGTTGCAGAGTATCAATTACCGCCTCAATAGACGACTTCACATTCTGGTTCATATTTCTCTGAGAGTTGACCACAAGAAAGATTTTGGACTTCATTTCTTGTAAAGAGGCAAACAACCTTTGTTCGTTTTCTTCAACACTGTCCAGGAAGACAAAGACAGCTGTGGACACCTGAGTAAGGAAACTGAATTGTTTTTCAAAAGAACCAGCATCTCCTCTTAAATTAGCAATAGCCACTGCCTCAGGAAAGACATCAATGCTCTTGTTTCCACATGGCAGAGTCCAACACATTTCAACCATACCATTAGCGATTATCCTTGGAGCAGATCCTCCGATCATTTCTCGGTGAGAAAAGAAGTCATGATGCTGCTCTGAATTGTTGAGCACTTGGTTCAAAACCTGTGACTTGGACAAGCTACAGTTGCTTAACCTCGCAAATGATATCAAGGGAATTTCTGCATGAGCAACACTGTCTTCAACAAACCCTTTAGATTCTGACATTGAATGGGGACGCCATTCTTTTAAGATACATCTAAGAGCCCATAACATAAGAGTGCTTCGATTATGTACTCCTTGAGGCAACACAAATGGTATCGCAAACTGGCACATTGACATTTTAAGTGCCATTTCTTGCTGGAGAAAACTATCTGCACAGAAAAAGAGGGCAGTGTGAAGATCTAGAAGGTTAAAGCTACCATCATTGTCCTCATCACTAAACAAGTCATCTGCTTCATCTTTTTCACAAAGTGCAGATAGTAAGGATCTTGATTTCGAATTAACCATCAGTAAGTTTCTTAGGAAGGCCCATGGTATTGCTTGCAGTGAGTTGATCTCTTCATCAGACAGAGTGGCACTGTTGATTTCCAGTAAAGCCCTCAGAGTCAGTTTGTTTGGGTAGTACTTTTCAAGTCCCAGTGTTTTCAAAAACGAAAGGAGACCATCTGAAAAAAAAAAAAAAATTATATTAATGATACGTGGTGATAAATATTAAATTGTCACAAATGTGAATCATGTATCATTCGGTAACATTTACATTTGCAGCTTTTGAGAGATGCCTTTATCCACAGCGACTTACAGAAATGCTCACGAGTATCTATCAAAGACATATCTGTTTTAAGTCGCCCCCTGATGTTGCATGAGTAGCAGTTTGAGAAGATACAGTTGGTTGGCTTCACATGCCTCGGAGGGAGCACATGATAGTCTTCACCCTCCCTGGTTGTTAGCCGTCATGTGATAGGGGAGAGCTGCCTGATGGGTGGGAATTGGCCTCCTCATTTCAGCTAGATTGTGCATGATTGCCCGTTGAACCCAAAAAGATCAAACAAAGACTGATGAAGTCCTTTTGATGGTTCATGGAGTGACCTATAGCCATCTCACATACTTCCGGTTTCCCCCCGATTCCTTTGTTTGTGCCGAGTTGAATGGACCCCATAGTTTTAATTTTTGCCCCACTAGATTTTCTGCCATTTTGAATTTTCCAAAAAACCTGATTTTTTCAATCTCCTCCTAGACTGCTCTAAAATCATGAAACTGGTCTCTATTCGATTCAGTGGGGCAGAACAAGTTGTTTGATATTACATTTTCACGTCTGCCATTTTTAATTTAGTCTTAAACACTGTATTTTATGAACGACTTCCCTGGGCCTTGCAGAGAACAATGATGGTAATTATGCCATGGTAGGCTAAAATTCCTGTCCATTTAAAATTTTCTGAAAAAACAATTATTTTTTTTTTAACTCATCCATAGACCGTTTGCCCAATTTTGATGAAATTCGTAACAGATCATGTTCAGACCATGCTGGCATAGAGTTATCAAAAGCTTTTTGATAAACCAAACTGTTCTTAAAAAAAGTGAGGACGAATTTGATGGTGATCATGCCAAAATGGGTGTGAGGCTATATCTCTGTAATGCATTAACATATTCAGACCAAACTTAGTACCTGTGATTGGCATCATGACTTGAGGGTACCTGCATTGTTTTGGAACAGTATCTCCTTGTGGTCAAAAAGTATTATGCAGTTTTAAAAAATGCTAATTGCTTTGATTACTTTTGCCCATTGTCATGTCAAATCTTTCTAAATTCCTTGGCCACTTGCACTCATGTATATGCTAATAAGTTTTGATAGAAATGTATAGAAACAGTATTCTTTTTTGCTTTGATTCCTTAGCTCAAGACAATTCGACATCACCCTCTGGCATTTTATGTTTTTACACTATTTTGAATTTTCCAAAAAAAAATTTTTTAACTCCTCCTAGGCAGTATGTCAGATTTTCACCAAAATTTAATCAGATCATCTTCAGACCGTGCTAGCAAAACTTGATCAAAACCTTTTTGATAGACCCAACTGTTCTTGTATAGCACATAAACTAATTCGACTGAGAGCACACCAAAATGGACATGAGGCTGTATCTCCGCAACAGTTTGGCATATTAAGACAAAACTTGGTACCTGCCATCACAAGCAGGACCTGAGGATATGTGCACAGTTTCAGTGCAGCGCCACCTAGTGGTCAGGAGATATGACAAATGTCCAATTTTGCTTATAACTTCTGAACAGGCTGACCAAAAATCACGAGACTTGTCTCATTTGTTTTAGTACAGCATATGGAAGTGAACAGTACCCAATTTCCCCATGTTGGCCGTTTTGAATTTTGTAGTAAAATTCAAAATTTTACAAACGCATTGGCATATCCTTATAAAACTCGGTATGTCATCGGCAGCATACTCTGAAGGTACTCAGGAAGTTTAGAGACAGCGCCACCTTGTGATAAAAAAGTATAATTAAATTTTTAAAAATGATAATAGCTTTTGAATAATTTTGCCTATTGTAATGAATGTGGTCTTGATAGATTCTGTGAGTCATGCAGAGGTCAGTGTTACCAATTATGCCATATTCGATTGAACTTGCTGTCCACCATTTTGAATTCCATTGAAAACCTACTTTTTCTAACTTAGGCCATGGGCCCGATTTTCACCAAACTTGATTCAGATCATCTTCAGACCATGCCAGCCAAATGTAATCAAAAGCTTTTTAATAGACCATACCATTCTCATTATAACACATCAACAATTATTATGGCATAATGCCAAACTGAATCTGAGGCTGTATCTCTGCAACACTTCGGCAGATTCAAAACAGATAACTGTTTCTCAGGAACCTTAAATGCGATTGAGCTGACATTTAATATGCTGTATCTATGTGGTAAATCTGTAAATCTGTAAATGGATTTGTGATGATGACCTAATACGTAAAAAAAAATATGGCCGCCATTGGAAATCAGTTTTCAGCAGGCATTTGACAGTGATAACATTGAGCTGTCTTCATGAAACTTGAATAATAGGGTTAGGTAGTTACCCACTAGAAACTGATGCAATCTCACTCAAATTGGCCACTGAGGGTGCTATTCATAGTTTTGCACACAAAAGCATATCTCTTGGAAAATAAGGTGTAGAAAGAAATTTTATTTCTAAAACTATAGAAAATTGCCTTTTGGACTATTTAGCCACACCCACTCAAATTTAATGATAATTTGCATAATATGTAAAACCTACTTTTGAGAACTAGCCCTAGGATTTTTGGCCAATTTTCACAATATTGATGGCAAACTACTTGGGAGAGCATAACCTCAATAATTTTCAAAAATATATTGTCTTTTATAAACAATATGTCTGCCACACATCAATCAATTCTGAGGAGGCAGAGCTGGTTTACTCAAATATTTTTAATTCATGACTGGTAATGTGGATTTGAACCAAACTGAAATTTATGACCTAAGTACATGACATAATACAGTTCAAGGTTCAGAGGACATCCACAAAGGTTGGGGTGTGTTCTTACACAGGGGCCAGAGGTATTTCAGTATACATTTTGTGCAACAGTAACAGACATAATAAGCTAACAAAAATAATATCCATTAACTTTATGTAACGGACTGGGGTGAGTTTATTTATTTATGAATATTAAAAAAGGTGGATGTTATGTACCTGTAATTGGTCAGCAACACTGGATTTATATTGCTAACTTTATTTTTTCAAGTAAAGCAGCAGGCCTTATATCAAATCAGCAAGTTCTGTCCATTACAAGTTGGACCATTAATATTTAAAATGAAATCTCAAGACCAGAATATCTAAATCATCATGTTTGGTTGTTACCAAATTAATCCAATAATGAAACAAATAAGCCTACTAAACTACCCAATATGTGTAACCCAGCAATTAGGTTAAAAGAACAACATAACTTTTTTTTTTTTTTTTTTACTGTGTAATAGTGGATATCACTATCTCTACCCCACCTCTATGTTCTAAGTATCATACACCAAATTTAAATTAAAATGAATTCTGATTTCCCTCTGGTATGCCATAATGGTATTAACTCACGTCTAAGCTGGCTTGAGTCCTTCTGTGCTGATAATGATCCAGAACCAAAGTCTTTTGCTATGAACAAAATAAAACTGTGTTTAATTATAAACACATGAGCAACTTATTTCAATTTGCAGATTGTTAGTAGTAAAATCTAGGTTGAAACTGCCAATGCAATTACACACACACACACACACACACACACACACACACACACACACACACACACACACACACACACACACATTAATGCATGTTGTCAAAAATCACAATATATAGTTATTACTTGTAGTGACGTCTGTGTTAGACGCCATGTTTCTTCAGCATAAGTTTGCCAGTGTTTAATCCAACAATACAAATTTTCAGTTATACCTGTGGAGAAAATAAAAAAGCCTGATTTGATGTGGTAAATGTTATTAAATCTATGCAAAGTTTATTTGATAAAATTTTGCATTAAAAACACAAAAAATACAACAACGTTATTTTGATCTTGCCAAGCTTCATATGCGAAAAATGCCCCACATAAATTTTGCACTTGCCACAAGTGCTTTGCCACTATAAATATGCACGGAAACACAAATATACATCCCGATGCATTTTTGACTATCATATTGTGTAAAAATTAAATGACTTTTGGAAATTCTGCTGTCACTCCTACTCTCTTTTCTAGTACTAGCACTGTCATTAATTTGTGTACAGAAAAAGGTACACAGCTTAATTTTAATTAAGCTGTTCAACTGTATTAAATATTTGAATTGCAGAAAACTGTAAGGTATTTTCATAGCTTACCACATTTAGTCCATTATAGACTGTTAGCATGATTTCTTCAGCCGATGTCTGTGTTATTTTTGTTGTTACTGCTGCTTGTGGTCAGTATTTGTACTCGGTAGACTGTTCTACACCCAACCCATTTTACCTTGTATCTTGGAAATGGAACAATAACACAAAAGGTTTGTAGATTTTTTTAGGCAGAAATATTTGAAGTCCTGAGATGGGTGTAGAACAGATAGTTTTGTTTCATTATCTGCAAATGTGCAGAGCAGGTTCTGCAAGTGAAAAACAGTCTGAGGTGACATCTGGTCACGTTACATATGTTAATTAGCAAAAGAGCATTACAATGATTTAAGAAAATACTGAACTCCTTCAAGTTTCAGTAAATGCTAAACCCTTTGCTAATAAGTTGTTTTCTACACTCTTTAGTATACATTTGTGAAAGACATGGGTGTACCTTTGTTGTAAAAAGTGGTGTATGAGAGTGGGATGGCAAAAAAAAATCTGAATATGAAGTACAATAGAATGCTACTCATTTCTAGCTCTATAGTTTTATACATTTCTATTTATAGATTGCTTTTACAATACTCATCATATTAAAGCAGCTCGATAGGCATCGTTGACTTTGAATGCTATGGCCTAGGTATTGGGATAAATTAAATGTATTATGCAGCAAAATACAGGATGTTAGGAAAACGTATTCGTAGTGGACTACTATCATACATTAGGAATCATTCCTGGAGAGGCTACAGATTGTTTTGTTAAATTTCATGCACAAGGAAGAGCTCAGAGAAGAAGGTTTTGGAGACAATATTTCTCTCAAGGATTGCAGGGATTTTTCCTTTCACAAATATATGTATACCCCAAACACACTTTTCAAGCAAAACATTTCCGAAATGTTTAAAAATGTAGACAATAATATATAAACTGGTCATAATATAGACCAAACAAACCGTTTGAACACTCAATAGTTGCTTCATTAAAAATAAAAAATTATTGTGTTTTAGTATTTAGTTTGCCATTCTTTATTTATCAGAACTTCTTGACAAAGTCTGGTTCTTGGAATCAACTAGTTTCTGTAACAGTTGTGGTAGAGGTTTCCTCGAAGTTTCAAGCAAAAAAACTTTCAGTTCATCCACAATAACATATTGACAATCAACAATATCTTCTCCATTGCATCCCATAAATGCTCTATAGGGTTCAGATCAGAGTTCTGGGAAGTATTCACTTATCACTTGGATAGTTTATTGATTTCTGTTGGTTTGTATCCAAAATATCTCTGTACACTTCTGAGTTCATGATGCCATCAATGAACACACGATCACCAACACCACTGTAGAGAAACACTTCTGTAGCTTTAGTGCAGTTTGGTTGGAATGTTTCTCCTGGCTTTCTCCAGACAAACACTCTGCCATCAGATCCATCCAAGTTAAATATGGATTCATCTGAAAATAAGACAGTTCTCCAAAAGTTGCTGCCTTTCTGTGCATGTTCTTTTGCTAATTGCACCCATGTTTATTCCTGAGGCTGAAGAATGATGAATGTTTTCTACCTGATGAATGGTTTCTAGTTGTATCTGGTAATACTTATTCATGTTTAAAGCAATTCTTGCTGCTGTTTCTTGCATGTTTTATTCTTGATTTTACTCCCAATTATCCTGCCCAGTCTGCTGGTGGTCTTTCTGGCTCTGCCTGTACATTGTCTGTTTTCCATCACAAGTCTTTCATCTTACTCTGGGGACACATTTCATCCTCAGAACCTGGGCTTCTTGTGAAAATTAAAGGGAGATGAATGGAGCACAAAACAGGGGAATATTGCAAGAAAACCTGCTTTAGTCTGCTAAAGAAAAGAAGAAATGTCACCTTTCAGCAAGAAAATTGGTCTCAAATACAAGCCCAAAGCAATGCATGAGAGGTTAAAAACAAAAAGATGAATACTATATTCTTTGGCCAAGCCGAAGTCCAGATCTGAATCGCATTGAGAGTCTGGGGCAGTGTTTGCAAATTGCAGAAAACTACATCCAGCCAACCTGAAAAACCTGTAGGAACTTACCCAAACATACTTACATCTGTTATTTTAGCAATTATTTTTAATTAAAGGTGATTCTACCAAGTTCAAGTCTGAAGGGACTGAACACACAGAAGCAGCGTTTAAGAGCATATTGGTTTGCAATTTTAAAAATATTGGCTGGAACAATCCATGAAGAATTATGACAATACATTTAATGTAGATTAATGTAATGGAGGTGTGGGTCAGTGGAGCTCTTTATTTATTTAAAAAATGTTTTATGATTGTACCTTACTGCATACTGTATGTGGGTATACTTACAACAGGGCTGTTGTGAACGTATTTTGTATCTTGCTCATTGCTCTGCCGCACCCTCATATTTGTCCGCAACACTTTTCAAAACAAACTTACGCCCATGTAATTTACAGGTTTGTCCTTAAAGAAAAACAATGGTGATATCACTGAACGCTGACTGCTGCTGAAATGGCATTCCTCCGCTGATGTTGTGTGCATCATTAAAGATAGTGGTAACACTTTAGAATATGGATAGGTCATTAATGATTAACTACACAGGAAGAAATGAATACAAATATGAATCATTATAACAAACTATCACTTACTTATTTGAGCAGTAAACTACAAAGAGTTTCTCAAACCAGGATTTAGCTGTGGCACCATTATCCACCATGAGGTTTACAAATGAATCTCTCTTCATCTTCTACAGTACTCTCTCTTTTTATACGTGTCCTATTAGTGACTCCTGGTGGCAGAGATGAGCATAACATAAAAAGAAAATATATAAACATACCCCGTGACAGGCAATTGACTGTTACAATTTCAATTATTCAGCTGGCCTTGTTTTAGTTGTTTAATGTTGTACTTTGAAATTTGTAGTGTTTTGTTCCCCCCAGTGTGTCTAAAGTGGAATAGTCAGTCTGTATTGCTGCCTCTGTTGATTTATTTATTTGGTTCTGTTCAGTCCTTGGTTATTTGAGTTTAATTATGTTCAGTTAGTCACTAATAGTAGTGCACAGTGGTTTAGTGGTTAGCATGTTCGCCTCACACTTCCAGGGTTTGGGGTTCGATTCCCACTGTGGCCCTGTGTGTGCGGAGTTTGCATGTTCTCCCTGTGCTGCGGGGGTTTCCTCCGGGTACTCTGATTTCCTCCCCCAGTCCAAAGACATACATGGTAGGCTGATTGGCATGTCTAAAGTGTCCGTAGAATGTATGAACCCATGTATGAATGGGTGTGTGAGTGGGTATGAGTGGACATGTACATTGTGCCCTGTCCAGGGTGTACCCCGCCTTGTGCCCGATGCTCCCTGGGATAGGCTCCAGGTTTCCCCGTGACCCTGAAAAGGATTAAATGGTATAGAAGATGAATGGATTGTCACTAATAGAATATGATGTGGCCCGCATTACAAGTTGACCTCTTTTATAGGCCTAAATATTGATTTTGATTATTTGAATATATGTATTTTGATTCATTCAACTTTTTTTTTTTTTTTAAGAAGCTGAATAACAATCAGCTCTTTAGAAAACTCTAGGGCAGAAGACATTCATGGCTTCTTATGTTTCTTAATATTAATAAACATTCATTCTTAGACCCATAGTTGAGCACCATTAATCAATCAGTCATACAGGAGGTCTTTCCCACCTATCCATAAATCAAGCAAATTAACATTATCGTCAATAGACTCATAAGCATTCTGCCCGTCTTATCTACTGTTGCTAAATAATGGACAGCAGATGGATATGCAGATGATATAGCTATTTTTATGCATGTAAAAAAATCACTCAGGATGGGACACTAGTCCATTGTAGGACATCATGCACACACATTTGAACACTTAATTTTAACGCAGCCAGTTCACCCTCTGCCATGATTTTGGAGGTGGGAAGAAACCAGAGACCCTGGATTGAACCCATGCACATGCAGAGAGAACATGTGAAAGTGCACACAGACATTAACATTCTGTGAGGTGGAATTGATACCCACTGCACCAACATGCCACTTTTAGAGATAATAGAGATCATTTGACTATTGAGGCAGTACATTTTTCGGAATTTAAAAAAAAAAAATTCTTTGTTTATGAATTTACTTCATATTACTTGTCAAGCCTCTTGGGCACATACTTGGACATACTGATGCAGCATATAACCAAAACTAATATCAAATGTAGTATTAATCTAGATTGTAAAATCGAATCTAATTAGGGTAACGTGTTTACTTTTTCTTTTTGTCCATCAGATGATAGAAATGAAATTTCTGCTGATTTAAGAGCATTTAAAACCATTGGTTTATTTAAACAATATATATGCTTGCTGGAAAAATAAGAGTGCCAACATGATTTCCAAAAGGATTTTAGTTATAAAGCATGTTAATAATGGACAACTAAATTAGTATTGGTATTTTTCATAGAGTGTGGAATAATTTAGCATGTTTTGTGTTTTATGTGTATGTTTATTTGTTATTTAGCCACATTCTTTAAATGGTGCTCTGTGAATTTATTCTGTTTTTTTTAGGAAGACATTTGAAGGAAGAAATATGTTATTTGTAAATCTTAGAAAACGTTAATGTTTATACAAATGTTAATTTCTTGTACATATTTGACCTTTCCTTGTTTTGAGCTTTTCTTGTCTTGCCCAGAGCAGGGTGTTCCCTTTCAAAGGGAACTTCGACGTTGCATTTAGCATAACAGTATAGGAACGCCTTGTGCGCGTGACCGGTATCTGAAGCTTGTGTAAAATCATGCCTCTACTTATAGGCCTGCCATGATCAGGTGACGTGGCAATTAAGTGCGTCGCATGATATATATGACACCTGTGAACCACGCCGCCAGCCTTATTACCTTCAGCGAGACTCCATGTCTGTTGTTTGTGTGACAAAAACGCTTCATTTCTACTCGATATTTTCTCAAACACTCTGAACTTTTCTATCCCTTTTTTTTTTTTTTTTTTTTTTTTTTTTTTTAAAGAAAAAGAGAGGTAAGTAATGAGCGAGAAAGAGTTCAAAGTGTGTAACGTTCTCCCGTTTCATCACGGGGGAAAGTGCACACTTCTGAGTGAAGTGCTAGCGGTGTAGTATGCGATGGCGGCCTCGAGAGGCTGCGCATGGTAACGCCTACATTAAGCAGCTCGGCTCGCAACTCGCGCTCTTCTCGGAAAAAAATCGGAAGCCAAAGCGAGTCGGGTTTCAGAGCCGAGCTCAACCGTCTCAGGTTCGGGGGATCTCTTATATCCGGAAGGGGAGCCGGAGATGAGCGCTGCTCCATCTCGTGCTCTATCTTCCGGGTTCGGCTCTCCGTTTGATTTTGGAGTCCGCGTCCCGACTACTCCTCCCGCTATGGAAAGCCAAAAGGGTAATAATTCCTCTCTGACTCCGAGGAGTTAGTAGGATGTGTTAAAAACTGAGAGCAGCATATAAAGAGCCGCTTGAAGTGATTACTCAGTGAAAGCACTTCAGAAACTCCCCTGTCTTACAGAAGTTATGACAAAATCTCAGGCTTCTGGGGGAAAACCACGCATAAACCATATTCCTAACCCCACGTTGTTGGATTATTCGGCCATTGTTGGAATGAACGGCATGGCTATTTAGCTATGCCCAAGGTGGAGGAGGCGCTTGCTAGCTACCTCTCTCCACCGACGGTGGGTAATTACGGGGGCCGGCTTGCTTCCAAGTTGGCATTGGTGGGCAAGCCTATGCAGTAGTAGTCTTGCTTGTGGGTCACTGCAGACAATGACAGGGTTGCAGGCCTACCAAGCAGACCTGCTAAGTGAGCTTGACATATGGCGTGTTGTCTCGAGCTCACTCCAGCATTAGTGTGAGGGAGACCCGGAAGGCGAGTATGGCAGCCCGCCAACCCCCGCAGGCAGCCAGGGGAACCGGGTGGCCACAGTCGCGGTCTGCTGTTAGGCCTGATCTGAGAATGGTCATAAAGGCCAAGCAAGCACAGAAGAGCGGTCCTGAGGGGCCGTGGAGGGATGTATCTGGGGACATGAGGTTGTTAGGGCAGGTAGCCCCCAGTGCTACTGTAGGGCCTCCCCTAGCCAAGGCGGTCCCCAAGTTTTCGGTGTTCTCTGGTCAACGAGCTGTCACAGGGCAACGGAAATCTGATGCTTCCCTCCAATAGAATGAGGAATAGCTAACGTCACTAAAAGACCATCGGGCAGCGTGCAAGCTACTGCCAAATGTGTCTCCATGGGTTCTGTCTACCATAGAAAGGGTTACCGGGTCCAGTTATAGCTCGACCCCCCCCCCCCCCCGTTCACAGGTGTGCTCACCACAGCAGTCAGCACAGACCAAAGCCCGACGTTAGCGCAGGAAGTAAGCTCCCTTTTGGACAATGGGGCCATAGAACATGTACCCCGTTCCCTCAGGGAGGGAGGTTTACAGCCATTATTTCCTGTTCCGCAAAAAAGTGGGAGTATGCGGCCAATTTTAGATCTGCGTCATCTGAACCGTACTCTTCGGACATACAGGTTCAGAGTCTGATGCTCAAACTTATCGTGCCACAGATCCAGTTCGAGAACTGGTTTGTGGCGATAGATCTAAAAGGTGCATATTTCCACATAGGAATATCGCTAGCTTTATCCTCTCGCGCCTTCACAAAGTGCATGGATGTCACTCTGGCTCCATTGGGACTCCAGGGCATCTGTGTACCAAACAACCTGGACGACTGGTTAATTCTAGCACGATCCAGGGAGCTGGCAGTTCAACATCGAGATGTTGTTCTCGCCCACATGAAGAGCTTGGGGCTCAGGTTGAATCTCAGAAAAGTATGCTTTCCCCGGTGCAGTGAACAACTTTTCTAGGAGTTATAGGATTCTACTACGACGAGGGCGTTTCTATCCCCAACAGGCTTAGTGTCAATCCTATAAACACTGTGCAAGATAAAGCTGGATCTTGGGAGACTCCTTGGGTGGAGTCCACACATGTAGCCGAGGTCACATCTGTATGCTGCTCTCCCCATCGCTTTGCTCCCACAAGCTCTAGCGAGTGTTTGCCAAGACAGTCTGCTAGTAGCACCCTTTTGGCAGCTCGAACATGGCTCTGAGAGATAATATCGCTGCGAGATGGCACTCCTTGGGAGATTCCCGTCCGCAGGGATCCACTGTAGACCCAGTAAACTGCGCAATAGCTACAGTCCTGGAGCTCCTACAAGAACATTTCTCAGCGGGGTGGGCTCCTTCTACAATCAGGGTTATGTGGCCGCCATTTCGGCCAGCCATGCCCCTGTTGAGGGAGCATCTGTGGGGCAACATCCTCTGACTTTGAGGTTCATGCATGGCGTCAGATGGCTGAGGCCCATCTGCAGGCCATGCATACCTTCCTGGGACCTTCTGTGGTCCTGGAAGGTCTGTCGGGTGCCCCATTCGAGCCCCTAGAGTGGATCTACTGTCTCAAGCCGGAGGGCTGATTTATCACCCTCGGCCAGAACTCGGCAACTGTGGGTCTGGCCCCTGAGGGCCACCAGCTCATAGATTCTGGTCTCACAACTGAGATTGTAGAAACCATGTTAAATGCTAGAGCACCATCCACAAGGAAAGTGTATGCACTCAAGTGGCAGCTTTTGTCTTGTGGTGTGAGGAACGTCACCTAGACCCAGTGAACTGCGCGATAGCTACAGTCCTGGAGTTCTTACAGAACGTTTCTCAGCGGGCTGGGCTCCTTCTACAATCAGGATTACTTGGCTGCCATTTTGGCCAGCCGTTTTGGCAACATCCTCTAACTTCGAGGTTCATACGTGGTGTCAGACGGCTGAGGCCCATCTGCAGGCCATGCATACCTTCCTGGGACCTTGCTGTGGTCTTGGAAGGTCTGTCAGGGGCCCCATTTGAGCCCTTAGAGTCAGCCTCTGAGAAGCTTCTGCCTCTAAAGTTAGCTCTTTTACTGGCCCTGACATCTCTCAAGCGAGTGGGCGGTCTACAAGCTCTCTCTGTTGCCCCTCCCTGCCTTGACTTTACCCCTGGATAAGCCAAGTCCTTCCTGTATCAAAGGCCGGATTATATTCCTAAAGTGCCTACATTGGCTGCCCACCCTGTGGTGTTACAGGCTTTCTGCCCTCCTCTGTTACTCACACTGGAACAAGAGAGTATGCACCTGCTGTGTCCAGTAAGGGCTTTGGTAGTAAGGGCTCTCTGTACTTACGTCCACCGCTCCGGCCAGTGGCGTAAGTCGGAGCAGCTGCTGGTCTGCTTTTGTGGCGACAGTAAAGGTGATGCTGTGTCAAAGCAGCGCATCTCTACTTGGATAGTGGAAGCAATCTCTAGGGCTTATGACACGCGGTCTCGCCACGCCTCTGGGCATAAGAGCTCATAAGAGCTCACCTCCTCGAAGGCTTTGTCCAAAGGGGTATCCTTGCAGGATGTGTGTGCAGCTGCAGGTTGGTCTACGCCTCGCACAGTCTTTCATTATTACAGCCTGGATATTCATTCCACCCCGGGCTCGAGTGTCCTGCAGTGACCCTCGGGCTTGGGTATTTTTGAACAGGCCATACCCTCGGTATGACAGAGTGGGTATTCCCGTTCCCATACCGTTATGCTAAATGCAATGTCGAAGTTCCCTTTGAAAGGGAACGTCGGGGTTACGCATGTAACCCTGTTCCCTGAGAAGGGAACGAGACGTTGCATAGCACTGTCATACCAGGGCAGGCCTGTGAATTGCGTCTTCGCTTCAGATAATAGAGGCTGGCGGCGTGGTTCACAGGTGCCATATATATATAGATCATGCGACGCGTTTAATTTCCACGTCACCTGATCATGGCAGGCCTATAAGTAGAGGCATGATTTTACACAAGCCTCAGATACCGGTCACGCGCACAAGGCATTCCCATACTGTTATGCTAAATGCAACGTCTCGTTCCCTTCTCAGGGAACAGGGTTACATGCGTAACCCCGATGTTTTTTTTTTTTTTTTACCTGTTATTTCCTGTAAGAGCAAGTTTATCTGCTTTGAGTTTCGGGGTATAAACTGCACCTGCAACAGAAATAGCACAGACATCACCATGAGCACTTGTCCTAACTTGGATTTGGTAAGCAATTGTGGCATTTCATAATTTTCTACACTACAAATTTATTTTTGTTGTTATTTTGTTGTCAGCTACAATCATTTGCTTTTATGGTTCCATTTGCAAGGTTTAATGGCGAACTGGAAAGAAAATGCATTACATTGAATGACAATGTTACTCACCTGTTGCCAATTAACCTCCAGCTGTTTCTTTTTTGTAACATTTACTTTTCCAGCCTTTTCTTGCCCTGTCCCAACTTCTTTGAGACGTGTTGCAGCCATCAAATTCAAAATTACCTTATTTTTTCCTTAAAATGGTACATTTAATTAGTTTAACATTTGATATATTTTCTACGTTCTATTGTGAATAACATATGGGTTTATGAGATTTGCAAATCATTGCATTCTGTTTTTATTTACATTTTACATGTAAAAAGGGTTGTATATTTTTTCATAGTTGGTTCAGCATCCCAGTCTGATAATGAGTATGTAATATGGTTATTGATGGTCGTTAGGGGAAATATCCTACCCTAATCTTTGCTTGCCTAAGACCATATGTCCAGAGTGGGTGGAGGTTAAACTCTGAGTGTCTGTGCATGTAATATAAAACACACAGGTTTTAGCAATGAAGCATAGAATGTGGGCAGTTCTATATGATAAAGCAGATTTAATCTCTAGGCTACTGGATTAGCTTTTTTTAAAAAAAAAAAATAATAATTTTGATAGGATCAGTGAATACAGGAAGTCTCAATTTTAGGTCTCAGGTGGATAGCCATTTATCATTTAACCATTTGTGAGACAATAAAAAGTTTTATCTTATCTGTGCAGCTCTTCTCTGTTCAGATCTTATGTTGCATTATAGATATTAGTAGAACGATATGTGCTGTGTCCTTCTGATCAACTTGTCAGTTGTAGGGACCACAGAATGTTCCCCATTCCAGGGAAACATGGGTTGTTGAAGTCCACAGACACACTGGAAAGGTGTGAGTCCAATGGATGAGAAGGTGAGGGAGTTTTGGGCAGATAATGGCTCCAGTCATGTTGGTTATTAGAGCAGCAGGATCTTAGGAATCCTCCTATTTCTAGATTAAACAATCAGCTTGACTGTTAGATTGCAGATGATAAACCAAAAATTAACTAACATTTATTAATTGTTGATGAAATGCTTTGGAGATGTGTGGCATTAATCGCACCCTTCTGGTAGATACAGTATCCCCTGGTATACCATTATATTAAAACACTACATTAAAGGTATTGGCAGTTTACATTACAGTATGAAGATTTGCCCAGGGTATTCGTAAACAGCCCTTGAAGAAGCAAACAAGAATTATCAGGGGTGTGGTGTAACATTGGGATTAAGGTAGACCAGTTATGAACTCTATCACTAGGCCAACGTTGATGTGGTATTGGCAAGAGTACAAACAAGACAGTGAGAGGGTATCAAGGGATTGTTTTTTTGTGCACAAACTTGGCAGTATTGGACAAACTGTGTCACAACATGGTTCAAGGAAGGCCACCAGAATATATTATGTGGTACAATGATGGATCTTTGTGTATGGGGATGTCCTGAGCTGAGTGTGGGCCCACAGTATAAGCTGGTCTCCCAAGGTCTGTAGAACATTGGAACTTAGATTTTGTCAGAGTGCATTCATGCAGTATGGAGTCATTGTTTTTTGCTTGGGAAATGACTAAATCTATGAACTTCCAATGGATGTGAGCTACTATACTGACTCCATTTTGAGTCTGTTTCCTCTCCATTTGTCCATTAGGCCTTTCCCCATTCAGCTCTTTCTACTGGATCGGTTCCGGTGCTTCCTTTATATTGAAGCCAGTTAAGGTGCTAGTGATATCTGAAAAATTAGGTATGAACCTACTATAGTAGCCATCCAGCCCCACGACCTGGCCCTTTAGGTCTCTGGTCTCTCACAGCACCTACATTAATAGCCAGCCAGCCCCAAGGACTCTCTCATTTCCGTTTTGGTCTTTGGTCTCAAGTAAGCCACAATTCCTCTTTGCATGCCCACACCTGCCCATGGCCCAAGTGGAAGCCCAAATACAATTTTTTAGATTTTATAATGAAAGTAGTTGCATAGGTGGCAAAGTGATACAGTGGGTAACACTGGGCTCCCCATGTTCCCTGTGACTGACATTCCATCCAGGGTGTATCCCTGCTTCATTCCGACTGTTCCCAGGATGGGCTCTGGATGCATAGTGAAGTTGTCCATGATCAAGTTAAATGAACTAATTAGTGAATTTAGCCTTTTTTTTTTTTTTTTTTTTTTTGAGGAACTGCAGGCAGGATCTAAATAAAGAAACACTTATTTTTTTAAATGCAGAGCTAAATAGTGTAATGCGTTAGCCGTGCATACATATTAGACACCTTTACATAACATTTAACACATCAAATCATGTTCTGTTTTTTTTCTCTCTAAAGATATTTCTGGAAAACTGTAATAACCAACAAACTTATGGAGAAGAAACATCTATTGACATAATTGACAGAGATAAAAATTTAGCCTATTACCTGAAGACACTTAAATTCAACATAGAAGCAAATACTCACATCTGCAAACCCAGTTGGAGATAGAAAAATAAGACACCAGCCGTGAGTGAGAAGAAGCAAGGTTCCAGATTTATTGGTTCCATTCCACCACACGAGATCCACACCGTTGAGAATTCTCAGAAGTGATCTGACACCTGGAGCTGAGGCTCCTTTTATTTATACAGTGTTCTGCACAAATAATACCATTATTTTTTTAGAAAGAGCTTATCAAAAATACCATTCTGTTTTAGAAAGGGCTTATCAAAATTACCAGTATGTTTTGGAAAGAGCCTTTCCCGAACACCATTAGGTTTAGAAGTGGTACGAGACAACACATTTCGGAGAGACCTTGGTCTCACGGTTATGTCGCGGGTGCAACGTGACTCAATTATCCTTATAAATGGCCTCTTGATTTTCTCTTAAAACTTAAGGCCGTTGTCTGTATTACTCCTGACTTTTCCTCGTGAGACAAGACTCGTCCCCACCTCCAAGTATATTATGAGTAAGTTTCTTTCACATTTTTCTGTATTTCTGGTTTATAATTTATTTGTTCTACATTTCTGTTTCATATATGGTTATACTGCTTGCAAGTGTTTTACTGTACTCCATACTTCATAATATCATTATATTATCCTTATAATATCTTAATACTCCTTTTATTATTCTTATAAAGTTAGTGTTCTTTTCTTTTATTAATGTTCTTATATATCCTTTTATTATTCTTATAAAGTTATAATGTTCTGCTTTCCTTCTGGCGGCACAGGCCTCTGTGTGTGTGTGTGTGTGTGTGTGTGTGTGTGTGTGTGTGTGTCTGCACGCCTGCCCTTGACTGTACGAGAGTGTGTGTGTTTCTCAGCCTGCACTCGTCAGCTCTTATATTTCTCTGTGACTAATAAACCATAGTGTGTTAATCTTAAAGTGTGAATCCAACTCATCAATATTTGCCTAATACCGCTTTTGTGTGTCTAGGTGCCGTCGTCATTTTTCGTTCTCTCCTTTACTGGAGGGGCTGGATTTGGATCTGAACACTCGCTATCAGCTCGCGCATCTCACTGCTGACATCACGGTGCTACTTGACGTTCTTTGCACCCCCTCTGGAAATGGAAATGTGGGGTCCCCCCCCTCTCAGATTCAGAATCCGCCCCGCGAATGTGTGTATTGACGCCTCTACACAAACAGACCCTCTGCCTGACCCTCCCTCCAGCTTTCAGTCTGAGGATGATGTCACCTTCTCTGATCTGGGCTCTGACCATTCTTCCCTCTTCTCACCTGCCAGTCCCGAGTACTCTCCTCATTACACCTCGGTCGGCTATCCCACGTTCCCAGGACCCCCCATTTGTCACCAGTTTTCTCCCTACTGCTCCCCTCAGGATTATACTCCGACCAGTCCTGTGAATTTTCAATAAAATTACATGCTGTTCATACTTATTTTGTGAACCTCAATAAACTTACATGTTAATCATACTTGGTCTCCCTCATGTTTATTTCATGCCATTTTTATCCACACCAATTCCCCCATCTGAGGCTATAAAGCCTCATAAATTACCTCAATTAAGCAGGTATCTGTGGAGAAACTGGTTCTACCGCACCCCATGGCCGTCCCCCGCTAGCTTGTTGGAGGATTACTCTAACGAAGCCATAATTCCTTCGATCATCCTCGTCATCAAATGGGTAACCACTTCTATGCTACACTGATCAGGATAGGAGCTGAGGAGGGTTTGTAGACCCGGTGGGAGACGTGCTAGCGTTGTGCGCCCCGGGGCTTCATAGTAGATTGGCAGCTGGAGAATGGGCCTTAGGGCCCCCTACTTCTACTTTGCGCCGGACCCATGTAGATTTACCTAGCCATAACCCTTAACTTCTCCTGAGTTTCCCTAATTATTTATTACTACTACTGCCATCGCTAGTCTAAATATGAGTGGCCACTACAGTAACTACTTGATTTGATCTACACGTCCCTATCTTTCTCAACTGGGCCTGTCAGCCCACAGTTTTGTGTTTGTCGGGACCTGCAGAGTCTTGCTTCCCCCAAAAAAACAAATCCCAACCCTTCGCAGTCAGGGGTGGGCGAAAAAACCTCCTATGAGGAAAAATTCCCACCCTGCCAGCACTATGTGCTCGACAGCACCATTATACTTTTCTCGTGCCTGATTGTGTCACACTTTGTTGCACATCACATGTCATATCCCATCACATATCACAAACATTTTATAACAATCGACTTGACAGTCTCTGTTGGCAGTACCTCTCTGTATGCTGGTTGTCTTCGGCTCAAGCACTTTATGTACTGTAGAGAACCACTATTTGGGGTGAGGTTAGCCTAGCACTTACACCCAGGGTATGGATCATCACATCTTCTTCTCACCCCTCAGAGTTCAGTAGATCTGCAATACAGATGAACACATACAAAACACCAATAGGTCCCGTTTTTCTCGCATAGGCCCAGTTGACCACTACCTTATACAAACAGGTCCTTGCGCTCCCTTGCGTTGTCCTCATCAGTCCCGGCTCATGTCCTCGTAGACCCCTCCAGTCTCGCTGGTGTCACTGCTCATTGTCTCCCGTCACATGATCTCGATCACCACCCCCTGTTGAGGCAGTAACGCCTCACCATTAACAATGTACTGGCCAGAAAAGGAGGCGGAGGACATCACCATCCGTTGTGCGCAAAGGATCACACAGCAGGCCACAGACCCAAAAGGAGAAGGAGGGCGAGCAGAGACACTCCCAAGTGGGTCAGGGCAGCAGTCCAATGTCCAGAAAGAAACCAGGAGAGCCACGGCGGGACGCAGAGGCTAGACCCAAAGCCGGAGTTAGCCGCTTGCTCCGCTTGGAGGGCCTGTAGTTGACCCAGGACCTTGGAGAGAGCTCCCTCGCTACCAGTGTGCAAAGGGATCGCAGCACAGCACTCGGGACCAATCATTGCACAGACACCCTCCTCAGGGGCACGCATCTGATCCAGGACAAAACGGTTCTGAGCAGCCATAAGTGAGGTGGCATGGAGCTGACCACGGACCAGTCCGAAAGCACTCACCGAGTAGTTAATGAAGCGTTGCTCATTGTACCACATGTAATTAATCCAAGCCACGTTGCGGTTGATCTGCACGGCCGGGAGCAAAATAGACGCCACACCGCTGCCAACGGCCTCCATGGCTCTGTAGCGAGCGGGAACGCCAAGGGGGGTGCCCCCAAAGTCAAGATGGATGGTCTCATCAGCGGCCCAGTCAGAATAGCTCGCTGCACCAGCGTCACGGACATACTGAGTCCACAGGACCACATCGCGGCATGAATGGGACCGGACGGATGACGGTTGGTCAGCAAAACACGGGTCTTACCATCCAACCTAACCAGGGCGCAGCACCCCTCCCATTCCGGAGGCAAAGTCTGGCGTACATGTTGGCCCCCACAAAACCAGAAAACATTTGCAAGGGGAACAGTACCAGCACTAAGATCAGGTAGGGGAATCATCACACTCTCAGAGACGGTGGTGCAGGGGGATGAATCACAGACGGAGAGGGTCTCAATTTGCAAATCGTTAGTGAACAGGGAGACATTACATCGGGCAGACACGTTCCCCACAGGATACACGCCAACAGAGGAGCAGAGGCAAATGGGAAAGAACAAGGGCAGAGACGGTTGAACGAGGACAAAAGTCGACACTTGAGTGGAAACAGGGCGAAACAGGCATGAGGAGCTTGCATTGTACATCCACGATGGGCCAAAGTCAACAGAAAGGGCTCCAAGAAGGGGCACACAGTAGGACACACAGTAGGACACAAAAAATCAACAGAATAGGGGGTGGTGAGGCATTCCGTGAGGTTCCCCATAGGCAGCATAAAATGGGGGGTAGGGCTACGATCATGACATACGAGACACGAGCGATCCGTCACAGATCGCGCAGTGTGGAACATGCATGCCAGATACATGTTACTCTGCTCCTCCGCAAGCGAGGTGTTATCGGTGGAGATTGAATAGCGTTGTAATTTCATTAAATTATGTGCGATAGGAGTTGACATTGGGGCAATAAGGAGGGGGTGGAGAGCCCGGGATGCGAAAGGTGAACCTGTACTATCATGGTAAGAACACACCGTAGCCGAGCAAAGGAACAGTAGCCACAGGGGGCCAATACTGGGTAGCTCAAAGGAGCACCTACTCGTCCGTGCCACACCAGTAATCCTAAGATGTCCCACGCGAATCTCCGCTGATCGAGCTCAGGAGAAAGTGAATGAGGCCAAATGGGGACTTCTGCCAATCAGGGACTCTTCATGGGTGAGTCTAAGGAGAGCTAACGTGCACATCGAGCTACGTGAACCCACATTTAATCCAGGGGCAGTCCAGGACCGAACATGCCTAATACGGGGATAGGGGGCTGTGTGGGAAGTAGCAACCAACCGTGGGTGAAGCGTGCTATAGGAATCCAGGGTATTATTGAAGGTATGAATAGTCCTTCTAAACATCGGGTCGTAGAAAAAGAATGCTATTAGCCCTGCTGCAAAAATCACCCTACCCCCATATGCGCTACTATTCTGCGGAGCCCGTGCCACCGGTCCCCTCCGGAACCAGTGGTAGGGGAGTGTGCAAGGATTCATGCAGAGACTGAAGCTCAGGAGTAAGCTCAGGTAAGCTCAACTGTGCTTCAAGGGACTGCAGCGTATCCAAGTCAATTATGCTCAAAGGCAAAGCGGGGTCGTCAAGGTCCTGACAGAGAGTAGCAAGCGTAGACAGAAAAGCCTCCTCCGATGGGGTTACAAATTCCTGCGGGCCGGTAGCTACGACACATCACTTCTACTCAGGGCGAGAGAACAAGGTCCATATCATAGTAAGGAGTGGAGAGAAGCAGAAAGTCGTTGGGCTACTGACATCAGACTGAGACAGTTTATCTAGTTTTTCAACAGCCCGCCGCTTAGTCTGGGCTCGAGTGCCGTAGGCAGGGCTCAGGGATGCATCCGAATCACTGTCACTATCGGTGAACACCACTGCCTCAGTGGGCTGCCTTGTACTGACTAGGCCTGAGGTCGAAGATTGTTCATCGGTAGTGTCTTGCAGTAGCGGTCCCTTACCTGGTTCGGCTCAGCTGCAGTGGTTCAAGTGATACCAGTAATTCCTCACCTCAATTTTCACAGCCGTGGGGGTTGCAGTGACCACAGTGAAGTGTCCTTCCCGGCGTCCCACGAGGGGGCTCTTCCTCTTGAAGATACGAATGTATACCTGGTCCCCGGGTGCCACTAGACGCACGTCCTCCCGTACCTCGTTCTCTCCATGGACTGCCTCACGAACCTGTGAATACAAATGTCTATGGATTTGGGTGAGGGTTCGCACATACTCCTGCATTTCGTCCTCCAATTGTGCCAAAGACGGCCCTGTGTATGGACCTTTGGTGAACGCCATGGGCATTGGGCGCCCAGTAAGCATTTCATGAAGAGTCAAGTGCATCATACGATTGGTCTGTGAATGCATCTTCATCAATGCCAGTGGTAAGACTTGCACCCAGTTTAGGCGAGAGCTCTCGCATATTTTTGCCAGTTTACTTAGTAGGGTACCGTTCACACGTTCCACCATGCCTTGGGATTGAGGATGATATACACAACCTAGCTTATGATCTACCCCCAAGGCAGATGCAACATTGTCGATGATGTTATTCACAAAGTGGGTGCCGCTGTCCGAACTCAGAAAATCTGGACTACCGAACTGGGGAATGACCTCGCGACATAAAAATTTAGCCGCGGACATCGCGTCCTTCTTGGAAGTCGCAGTTGCCTCCACCCACCTGCTGAAGCGGTCTACTATTACTAGAATGTAGCACTTCCCTTCTTTCCTGTTGTCTGCTCCCATGTCTACATAATCCATCATTATGTGCCGGAAAGGTCCCGTCGGCAGGGGAATAAGGGGGCAGTAAAGGGGGCAGGGATCCTAAGGGGGCAGTAAAGTTCTTTCGCACATTGTTCTTGATGCACACATCACATCTTTTCAACGCATAGTCCACCATACTGGCCAGAAATGGGGACCACCATTCCTGACGGATTTTTCAGATACTTTCGGCCCTATGGGCATGATCCAAGCCATGGGCTTCTTTGATCAAGAGTGGGAGGTAGCAGGCTTGGGCTATACACAACCCTTCTATGCTGCGCCACAACCCAGTACCCGCCTCTTTTTTCGTCCCCCGTTTTATCCACGCCGATATTTCGGCCACCCCTGCGGTGTTTTGCAGCTCCACTAAATGGGCCACATTGTCTTCCTGTGGATGCCGCGGCTGACTCTCCCCGGGCTGAGTTAGGGCCATCATCTGCACTGGCCCTATGGCAGCTTTCTTTGCTACCTCATCTGTCAGTGTGTTTCCTTTAGTGATAAAGGAATCATCAGTCTTATGTGCCCTGCATTTCACTACAGCTAGTTTTGTGGGCAATGTCATAGCATATAATAAATCTGAAATCGCTTCCCCGTGGGTCACGGCGGACCCATCTGCCCATGGAATCCCTTTTGAGCACAGATTGGTCCAAACACATGGCAGACTCCATGAGCATAGGCCGAGTCCGTATACACAGTGCAACTATCATTACGGCCCAACTTACATGCAGCTGTCAAGGCCGTAGTTCAGCTAGCTGGGACAAGCAGGGCTGGGGAAGGGGAACACTCATCACCACCTCAAACGTCACCGGGTTTCGTCGTGCTTCTACTACTGCCAACCCAGCCTTATTGCCCGTATCGGTACGATAACAGGAACTGTCCACAAAATATGTATGTTTAGCATTATCAGTAGGGCAGTTCTCCAAATCCGAACGTGCTTTCAAAAATTTCTCTGATTCCGCTACGCACTCATGGGGTACACCATCTATCGGGGTTACCAGCTTATCGGCCGGATTCACCGTGGGGCACCGTTCTATAGTGAGCTCCGGGGCTGACAGAATGGAGTCATACCCCATTCGATGGGAGTTTGTTATCACAAAGGTCTGACTCGTTAGGAGCGCATGCAGTGCATGGGTCGTATATAATGTAACTGGGTGCCCCATGGTGATTGAGGACACTTTCTGATATGCAAATGCAGCCGCTGCCAAAGATCGATAACAGGGTGGCATCCCCTTTTCTACGTTATCGAGAGCTGTGCTGTAATAGGCGATGGCCTGTTTCCCCATGCCTTGTTGCTGTTCAGTTAAGACGGCCGACGCGTACCCCTTTCTTTCAGATACATAGAGGTGAAACGGTTTGCTATAGTCTGGGTTAGCCAATGCGGGAGCGGTCATTAAGGCCGTTTTAATATCTGCGAGTGTGGCTAGAGCTTCAGGAGTCCAGACAAGGGGGGCATTTGGCTGTGATTGGTCTGCTGCCTTAATCATGTCCCATAACGGTTGAACCCTTAGTGCGAACTCACATATCCAATTGCGACTGAACCCCGCCATTCCTAGAAACGCCAACATCTGCCGCACGGTGGTTGGCTGTGGGGCCTTGCGTATGGCCTCTACATGCTTTGGCGCTATAGTACGGCTTTCTCCCTCTAACACACGACGTAGGTATTCCACTTTTTGTCTACAAAATTGCAACTTTTCTTTACTTACTTTGTGGCCATTTTCGGCCAATGTTCTTAGGACCTTTAGCAAGTCGTGCTGGCATTGTTCTTTGGACGCACTACAAATCAAAAGGTCATCAACATACTGCAAGATTGTGCTACGGCACTCCAGGGATGAGAGGTCTTGAGCCAGTACCTGATTAAATATGGATGGGCTTTCACAGTATCCTTGCTGAAGTCTAGTGTATGTGTACTGCTGCCCTTCATACGTGAAAGCAAACAAATGCTGTGAGTCTGGGTGCAGTGGCATGCTAAAAAATGCTGAGCATAAGTTTATGACAGTATACCATTTGGTCCCTTCTGGAATGTTCGACAATAGGGTGTGTGGGTCTGGCACTACTGGTGTTTCAGGCATCACGACTTGGTTAATAGCACGCAAATCATGTACTAGCCTCCACTTCTCTGAGTCAGGTTTTCTAACTGGAAAAATGGGGGTATTGTACTGACTTCGAGTGGGGATTAGTACTCCGGCCTCTACCAATCCGTGTATTGTGGGCCTTATGCCTTCTCTAACTTGCACTGACAACGGATACAGTTTCTGGTAGGGCAACCTTGCCTTCTCTTTTACCTTAATCTGAGCTAGGTCGGCAGATTTAACAAGCCCTACGTCGGTCGAATGTTTCGTCCATAGCTGTTCTGGAACAGTTTTCAGTATTTCCTCATTGTCCTGATCTTTTGCTGCCTTAACTGCCATTTGCGAACCACCTCGGTCCGTGCTCATGCATATGCAGACATTAGTGGCCAAGGCAGTGTCAACTGCCGTTGTTGAGATTCGCACAAACTTTCCATCAGGCGACTTGTGCAAAGACGGATTGGTAGTTGGTTTCCACTCTTTTACTTCTTTCGTCTGCCTTATCATTGGCCCTACATCTTCCGGTTCAAGGCCTTTGGTGACAATGAGAGTGACATGGGGCGCCGTCCCTTCCAGCTGATACCAGTTTGTGATTCTCTCTGGGAGCTTGATCATAGCCGCCACTCCCTGTGGGCTGCTTATTATATCCATGGTTTTAATGTCCATTACTTGTCCCTGTTCTTCCCAAAGCTGAGCGTATTCCTGGTCTTGTCCACCATCATATTTAATAGTGCAATGTAAAGGTGCCTCCACCTCTGTGCAATTGGGCCACATGTACTGTAACCATGGTTTCCATATCCAACCTCAACTCTGGCTGGGTCCTGGCTCCCCATAGGGGCCATACATGGGGCCACCTGGGGGTACTGGGGGTAGCGGTTGCCACTGAGGTGGCATTCCATAGCTCTCCGGCGCTCTCGGTCCAAGCACCTGGCCTCTTCTTTTGGCCCTATCCACGCGGTCTCCCCAAGTTGGTCGTGGGACGCATGGACAATTGCTCCTGAAGTGGCTAGGGTCGCCGCATCCCCAGCACCCTTCAACTGCCATATTTGGTCTTTGCAGAACTCGACCCTGTCTATATCCTCGTCCCCTCCCCCAGGCGGGTGGCGTCCCCGGGTACATGGGGGCCCTCATTTGATATATGTAATCCATCTGGGCGGGGAGCAACATAGTAGTTATGTGTGGGACTTGCAGTTGCAGGTGGGCCTGGTATCCACTGGCCAGCAGCAAAGGGTCAGCCTGTGCTGAGGTTGCCGTTTGTGGATGGGGCACCATTAATGCCGCTTGTTTGATGTGTTCTTTCCTCCGTTCCTTCTCTTCCTGTTTAGTCCTGGTCAGTTCGACAAGCTGTGTTTTACAGAGTTGGCTCATTAGGGTTTCAGTGGCATCTTTAGCTTCTTTTTTCAGCTTTCTGTGTTGCTCCACATGATGGGTCACATGTGCCAGAAATGAAACCCATTCCACTGCATTGAGCCCCACCACTTCCTCTAAGTTCTGCTGCACCTCCCCAGGGAGAGCCTTCTTCAGCAGCAGTTTGAACAGTCCCACACTTGCCACTGAATCGTCCCATTTGGCACCCGTTTCATCCCTCCATTTGTCTTGAAACTCTCGTATGAAGGTTATCATGTTCTCTTCGTCTTTCAGTTTTATATTTTCGAGCTTCCCAGGGTCCATTTTAGCCGGAAACATGCTCCTCACTGCATCCCATATTTCTTGTCGGTACAGGCCAAACGGGATGGCGTCGGCCTTGGGGTCGTCTATGAAATCCCTGTGTTCTGCCATATCGAAAATCTCTTCAGCCCGTCCCTTGTCTACTGTTTGGCAGAAAATGGCTTTGATATCACCAATCGCCAGGTGCTGTCCTGATGTTTTGTCCTCGAACGGTGTAATCCATTTCTGCCCCTCTTCACACATGTTGGGTAGTCGTTGGATCAGGCCAGTTAGGTCCATGAAACTCCAGGGTGCATAATGTAGGGCTTTTCCTTTAACCATGAGAGGCATCTGACCTGGGGGTGGCCCAACCTGATTAAGGCTGGGCTCTGACTGGGAGCGGGAATGCGCGAAGTACAGAGCCGCTGTGATACCAGGTTGGAATCTCACTGGGGGCCTCAGGCTTGCCCTGCTCCATAGTGCTCTAGCTTCACTAGGCTCCGTTTTCATCGGGTGGGTGGCCCCTGGGTCCTCCTCCTCACTGACGTCCTGTTCAACTTTTCCTTCGTCGTCTGTTTCAGTCCCCTCGCTCTCAGTCCCCCCTTGTTCGTCCAGATCCATGTCTGAACTCACTTGCTTCTTCTTCTGCTGTTGGTATATTAGGACCTTTGAGGCCTTACTCAGGCTCTTTACATGTTTTCCTACTGACTGGTTCAGTGCTCTTCTCAACCTCTGTGATTTTGATTCTCCCAAACGGGGCTTGTGCGCATAATTATTTTTCACAGCCATCGCCATTTGGAATGCTTGACCTGCGAGATTTTTCAATTCATCCATTTTACCCACGCTGTATGATATTCTGTACTCCAGCCGTCTAATCCTGCCCTCCAATTCCTTATCCTCCTTGATAGCATATGGGGAGAGCACCACACCCCCTCTATACGGACCACCCGCCCCTCATTGTCTCTCGGCTCCCCTTTTTCTCCTCCTCTAGTGCATGGAGCCCCTTGTGCTCTGTTTTCACCCTCGTGCCCTCTCTCACTCCTACGACCTTCTTGATTTTCACTGGTCCTATGCTCCTCTTGGTCCTGTATTTCCTCCAGTTTCTTGTCTCTTTGCTTGTGCACCATTGGCTGTGACCCTGACTTCGGGGTGCTAGTGCTGGTGGGAAACTCCCCGTGCTCCGGCCACCCCGGAGTGTGCGTCCAGTTTTTCATGTACTCCTGTAGTTCCCTGTCTCTCTCTTTGTTGCCTACATGTGGGAGGTCCAGCCGTGGGCTTTTGCTCTCGAACAGGCTTCTATCCTCGTATCCGGCAGCTCCTTCTTCCATTTTGGTAGGTTCTCCATCCTCCCGAATGAACGCCTTAATTGTTTATTGTGGACTGGGTTAAGGTTGAATGACTGAAGGTCAAATGCGATCACAGACAGTACTGCCACCTTCCTTACCTCTCACACAGGTTTAAGGTTTGTTTGTTGTTTGGAAATTCAAAAATGTCTTGGTAATTTTCAGAAAGTGCAAAAGTAAAAAAACTAAAATTATGTTTTACTCAGGTTTCACTCAGTTGTTCATGGCCCTTTGGAGGGACACCTAAAGTTCCTTTGTACAATCATACAGGTAAGGCTTTATTCTTAATAGAAATCTTGAATAAATCTAGATCCATTAACTCTTTAGAAAGCCTATTTTTTTTGATTGCAGTGTTTGTTCTTTAACCCTTGTGCGTCAATTAAAAAAAGTTACACATATAGGTCCATAGAAGACAAAAATGTCCATGTCCAAAAACTGTCATAAAAATATTATATATTAATCTTTTTAACACTTTCATTTATGTTGATTTTTATTTATTTATTTATTTAGTTAGTTAGTTATTTTCCAGCAGCAGTTCTAATCATAATTACCAAACTTTCATATATTTTCCGAATTGTAACCCATTAAATGCTATTTTCTTTACATATTGCCACAGATGCCATTATTACATGTCATTATTTTCCATATATTAAATGCTAAGAAGATTTTTTTTCTTTGATTATTACAGTCTTTGATATGTCAATGATTAACAACATTAATTTTGATGCATTCATATTTTTCATGCAGTGTCAGATTTAAAACAAACAACAACCTACCACTCAGGTCCATAAAGGACAAAAAGGTACATGTCAAAAAACTGTCATAGATATATTCTAATATTTTTTTTCCACTTGCAGTGATTTAGATTTTTTACCAGCATTAGTTCTTATCATAATTACCAAACATTCATTAGTTTTCAGAATTTTAACCCTTTAAACGGCAGTTTCTTTACATAATGCAAAAATTTTCAAAGGAACCTTCTTTGACTCGTATACATAGGTGGGATTTGTGATTTCCAGTACAATATAATTTCTTTCTTTCAAAATGTTCACACACAACAAATATTCAGTACACACATACAAACCACAATTCTGATATCCACACACGCACACCAACAATTATATCTGCATCATTTATTCGGTTGCTCTGTGGCACTCTATAAGACAGCAGAATAAGAAAAAAGGAAAAGCATGGATTTTCCCCAGAGGCTACACCTGAGAAACTACTACACATTTCAAAATGTTTTTATTTTTTATATATATATATATATATATATATATATATATATATATATATATATATATATATATATATATATATATATATAAATAATTTACAAAATTCATTGTTTTGAAACCTGATCAACAAAATAAAAGCCTATCAACACAGAATGCATGGTTTTATGCTTAAAAGTGATGAAGATTAAATATTGCAGTTTGAACGGGTTTCAATGGGGAGATTTTTGCCCTTAAGGTCCTGAGGGTAACTATTTTGTGTACCTAGTTTACAATAGATTTATGAAAAAAATAAGGGTGAAATATTATAATTATAAAAAAATATACACCTTTTGCAAAATTTATGCTGTTTGACTAACAGCATAGTTAATTTAACTAAAATTAATAGTTTAGTTTAGCCCAGAATAATTCTCCACTTTTGTTGATTGTCATTACGTAACTGAACATCAGTAAAAGAAAACAGCGGTGTTGTAATTTTATTTCTTCAATGAACGGAGGTGAGACCAGTCAGAGAGAGTTTACAGGAAAATACATGGAAACACTCGTGTCTTATTGGATGAGAATCTCTCAATTCTGCCAAACGCTAGCTCACAGTCAGTGTGAGGAAAAGTGGATATATGCCAATGTTTTTTAAACCAGGAAAGGGGTTGAAACTGAAATGGTAACATCCTCTGATGCTGAACAGGAAAACAAGTTGTGTAAAAGTCTACATTAGTTCCAGTTTAAGGGAACATGATATGAGCAGAGCATAAGGAAAGATCATGTACTTTGCATTGCACTGTAGCAGCTAAACCCATACAATGATAGCTTAGCTGTGCCTCCCCTTGTCTAGCGACACCAATCTAGCCTAGTTAGAAAAGTTTTATATTTTATCAGTCTGGAAGTCCTACAAACAGTGAAACAGGGAAACAGTGGGAAATAGACATATGAGTGCTGCCAGCATTGCTGCAGAGGTTGAAGAGGTGGGGGGTCAGCCTGTCAGTGCTCAGACCATACGCCACACACTGCATCAAATTGGTCTGCATGGCTGTCATCCCAGAAGGAAGCCTCTTCTAAAGATGATGCTCAAGAAAGCCCACAAACAGTTTGCTGAAGACAAGCAAAGGACATGGATTGCTGGAACAATGTCCTGTGGTCTGATGAGACAGATAAACTTATTTGGTTCAGATGGTGTCAAGTGTGTGTGGCGGCAACCAGGTGAGGAGTACAAAGACAAGTGTGTCTTGCCTACAGTCAATCATGGTGGTGGGAGTGTCATGGTCTGGGGCTGCATGAGTGCTGCTGGCACTGGGGAGCTACAGTTCATTGAGGGAACCATAAATGCCAACATGTACTGTGACATACTGAAGCAGAGCATGGCCTCAGGGCAGTATTCCAGCATGATAACGACCCCAAACACACCTCCAAGATGACCACTGCCTTGCTAAAGAAGCTGAGGGTGAAGGTGATGGACTGGCCAAGCATGTCTCCAGACCTAAACCCTATTGAGCATCTGTGGGGCATCCTCAAACGGAAGGTGGAGGAGCACAAGGTCTCTAACATCCACCAGCTCCGTGATGTCGTCATGGAGGAGTGGAAGAGGACTCCAGTGGCAACCTGTGAAGCTCTGATGAACTCCAATCCCAAGAGGGTTAAGGCAGTGCTGGAAAATAATGGTGGCCACACAAAATATTGACACTTTGGGCCCAATTTGGACATTTTCACTTAGGGGTGTACTCACTATTGTTGCCAGTGAGTAAATTACCTGCCGTTGATGGAGAGAGGTGGCTCACATGTGCCTCCTCCACCTTCGGCATCGCTAAATAGCCATGCTGCTCACTCCCCATGACGGCTGAGTAATCAGACGTCACGGGGTTATAAACACAGCTAGTGTATGGTTTTCTCCAGAAGCATGATATCTCATCATGCATTTCTGGAAAAAGGGGAATTTTCTGTGGTGTGAGGGAGATTTATATTTATTTTCACTGGAGAGGAAGTGCTCATCCAGCCTGCTACAAGCCACTTCCTCTTCCCCGGGCCAGTCTATATTCAACTTTTCAACTGCCTTAGTAATCACCTCAAGCAGTTATTTATAAGCTTGAGAGCTGCTGTCGGTTTTTGGTGCAGTGGCACCCTCTACCAACTCCTTTGAGTCAGTGTTGGTGTTTTGGCTTTCCATAGGGGAAGGAGGAGTCGCGACGCGAGCGCTAAAGTCAGGCAGAAAGCCGGACCCGGAAAACAAAGCAAGAGATAGAGCTGCGCTCATCTCCGTCTCCTCTTCCAAATCCATACGAGAACCCCACGACCTTAGCTGGCTGGCTGCCTCGTCAGCGGCCAGCCCAGATCTGCGAGGCTCTGAAACCCAACTCCCTTTGGATGAGAAGAGAGTGGAGCTGCCTAATTGTGAAATGTTCACAATGCTGACAGACAGACCCCTCAAGGGCTGCTGTTGCATGCACCACGCCCAAACACTTCACACAGAAAGCGTGTCCGTCTCCTCCTGTGATGAACCGACATTCTTTCTTTCTCTTTTCTTTTCTTTTTTTAAAAAAAGGGATAGAAAAGTTTAGAGATTTTGAGAAAATAAGAGTAGAATTGAAGCATCTTTTGTCACACAAACAACAGACATGCAGTCTCACTGAAGGTAATAAGGCTGGCGGCGTGATTCACAGGTACCATATATATATATCATGCGATGCGCTTAATTGCCACGTCACCTGATCATGGCAGACCTATAACTAGAGGCATGATTTTACACAAGCTTCAGATACTGGTCATGCGCGCAAGGGTGCTCCCCATACTGTTATGCTAAACGCAACGTCGAAGTTCACTTTGAAAGGGAACATATCTGTTTGCTCAGTATTATTTGTCCTAATGTGTTGCTATGCATTTTCTCTCAGTGACTGTGTTTTTCATTTTCCGTGTCTGATTGTTCATTGTTTTTCACATTTTGTGTTTGTCCATGATTGTTCATTGTTTATGTTTATTGTATTGATATTATAAAGCATCCTTGAGCTCTGGAAAGTCAATATATAAATGAAAACACCCATCCATCCATTTTCTGTACTGCTTATCCTTACTGGGTCATGGGGAACATGGAGCCTATCCCAGGGGGCATGGGGCACAAGCACAGGGCACATTCACACACACATTCACACACTACAGACACTTTTTGGACATGCCAATCAACTATAATGCATGTCTTTGTGCTGGGAGAGGAAACCAGAGTACCCAGAGCAAGGGGAGAACATGCAAACTCCACACACACAGAACTGCAGTGGGAATTGAAACCTCAACCCTGGAGATGAGGCAAACATGCTAACCACTAAGCCACTGTGCCCCCAAAATTAAACATATTATTATTATTATTATTATTATTATTATTGTTATTATTATATATCAAATGGTCCATTATAGGATCCTCAACCATTTTTAATTTTCCTCATGACTTGTCTAACTCAAAACAGACTAGATAACTGCCCCTTAAACACACTGCCTAAAATGCTGCAGCAACAAAAACCTGTAACTAGTTGCAGTTTGCATTCTTTACACTGCCACATTCATAATCCTAAAAATAAAAATAAAATAGTATTATTAGATACCATATTTAACAAATGACAAAATAAATTGTCATTTGCCTAATTTCTCCATCTGGGAATTTATAAAGTATTATCTTATCTTATCTTAAATCAGATTATTTGAGCAAATATGACTTACTATCAGTGGGAGGTTGCCACATTCATTGGTGACGTTCATCAGACTGTGAAAGAGAAGATTTATATTAGGAGTGGGAACAAGTATTTGAAAGTTCGTAGACCTCTAAAGTGCACTTGAATACTCATAGGAAAACAGATGCTTTTGTTTACATGGTTCTATTTTCCCCAACTCTTCACATAATGTGACACACCTTGCACTTATCACAAGTAATTAATTGGTGGAGGAAGTTGAATCAGTGCAAGCTAGTTGAGCTAATTGTGGTGGCTTAGTTCTGACAGTAAATCACTGAAAATTTTAGTGTAAATGTTTTACAGTGTATAGTCAAGTTATTTTGTTCTGTTTGATATCCAAGAAAAATATGTGAATTGTTTCAAATGTATGTACACATCATTGTCTGTGTCTTCTGTCAGTCATGGCTTCCTCTAGTAGTGTCCTATCTGAAGATGAGCTCCAGTGCTCCATCTGTCTGGATGTGTTCACTGATCCCGTCTCTACTCCATGTGGACACAACTTCTGTAAGGTCTGTCTTATAAAGTGCTGGGACACCTGTCCACAATGCCAATGTCCAGTTTGTAAAGAGGCCTTCCCCAAAAGACCTGAGCTTCGTGTGAATACATTTCTCTGCACTGGCTACTCAATTTAAGAAGTCAGTTCAGGTGAAATCCAGCAGCGCTGCAGATCCGCTTCTCTCCATGACTAAAAAGGTTCTGTGTGACTCTTGCACTGAGGAAAAGCTGGAAGCTCTAAAGTCCTGTCTGCACTGTGTGCACTCATCATATGTTATATAAAACTACAGGAAAATGCAAAAGGCACAAACTGATCGACCCTGTGGAGAACCTGGAGGACTACATCTGTCAGAAACATGACAGACCCCTGGAGCTGTTCTATAGAGATGACCAGACATGTGTGTCAGTTCTGCATTGAGGGAGACCACAAAACTCACAACACAGTTCCCATAGAGGTAAGTCATGACTGACTTACAAAAAAAAAAAAAAAAGGAAATTAACCATGTCTGCAAAATGTGGTGAAGATATACAGTGGCCTCCATGTTGGCTGCTAGTGACACTCCCCTTGGTGCCTCCTAGAAAGTAGTCATAGTGTTCAATGACATTTACTAGAAGAAGGCACTTCTTGACCTGCAGTTGGCAGTCACTTCTACAAAGCGCTTGTGATCCCTCATTGGACATGGAGCTGGCCTAAGCACATAGTCATCTGCAAGAGTAGATAGACTGATAAGTTGTTGATACTGTTGTGTTAATATATTTGGTAAGAATGCTGGTTTCATCCACAGCATGAAATGTTTGAATTCCACATCCCAAGGCAGACACTGCAATTCACAGACTAGCAATTGACATTAAAAAATGTCTTCAGTGAAAGCGACTTTGGTCTTGTCTCAGAGAAAAGTTGCCAATCATTTAATACCCCCTGTGCCTGTGCGGCAAAGACTTGTTCATGCACCATCCTTTAAACAGGGATACCACGGAATCATGCACTCAATTGGCCGCATGCAATGAACATAGCAGGAGAGATACCATAAGTGTTTGAGAGACACGTTCTTGGAAAATAAATGTCGTAAACTAAATATAGCTGTATCTGAAGCATAAATTTCCTGCACAGTTCATCAAAATGAAATGTTTATGGTGAATTGATTAAGATGAAGTTTACATATTGTCTTGAGGTCACTTTAAGTCTTGAGTGTTAATGAAGCAAGCTGATAAATACTGTTAATTAAAATAGCATTCAACTCTGAATTTAGTCTCAAAATGACATATCCATTGACATTTATCCGTGAAGTTGATAAATGTTGCAAATGCATCTTACTATCCACAAACAATTGCTTTTAATTTGTGTCTGCAAAATTCAGAATTAAATCCATCCAGAGCAGGACAACGCCAAACCACATTCTGCCCAGATTACAAGCGCATGGTTCTGTAAACAGTGTGCAGGTGCTAGCATGGCCTGCCTGCAGTCCTGACCTGTCTCTGATTGAGAATGTGTGGCACGTTATGAAGCGAAAAAAAAGCAACGAAGCCCCGTACAGTTGAGTAGCTCAAGAACTGCACAATGGATGACTGGGGGAAGAATTCTGCTTGCTAAAGTTAGCCAACTGGTGTCTTCATTCAGCGCCCACATGCTTAATAAGTGTTATTATAAGAAAGGGGGATGTTACACAGCGGTAAACAATCGACTGTTCCAATTCTTTTGGAGTGTGTTGCAGTCTTCAGATTTGAAATGAGTGTATATTTTCAAAAATAAACAAAATTCACAAAGTAAAACATCAAATAATGTCTTTTCAATATAGTACAGGGTGAATTGTTCTTTTTTTAAAATTTTCCATCCTTGTGCTTGAAGGACTAGGCCTTTTTTGGAGGCTCCTTAATTACCATGATTAGACGATTGCCTCACCTGTTTCAACTTGTCACATCGCTATTTGTCCTGCATAGCCCCTGCCCCTGTTCCCAACAGGAACGTGTTGCCTGCATCAATATCAAAATAAATGTTAATATTAAAAAACTATGCAGCTGATTATGTAAAACATTAAATACCTTGTCTTTATATGTTTTTTGCTTAAATAGAAGTCAAAGTTAATTTACAAATCACTCTTCTTTGTTTTTATTAGCATTTTCCATACTGTCCCAACTTTTTTGGAATTGGGGCTGTACTAAGTATGTATTTGCATTGTACATTTGTTATATCTATACAGAATCTGTATTGCAAATGATTTAATACTTATAGTCACTGACAAAATACAGTTCTTGTAAAAGTAGTAATTAGCAGTGGTACAGAAGTAACGTAAGTATATGCTTTTATTTTGTCCAAGACTTTTACACTGAATAAAATCATTAATGGATCAATGCATTTAAAGTAATGGCAGAATTTACTCTTAAGTAAAATATATAAGTTGCAAAAAAGAAATAGGTAAATAAAAATGAGTGTCAGCCAATAAGACACAAGTATTTCCATGTAATTTCCTGTAAACCCTGTCTAACTGGTCTCACCTCCATTCCCTGAAGTTTTAAAATTACAGGCTCTCCTCTTTTGCTGACGTTCAGTTAAGTAGTGTTATGAATCGCCAGAAGGCATTCAGGACTCTAGTTCACAGCAGCCATGGCGCCTCTGCCTCACAGTCACATGACCACCCGCACCTGACACTCATTCGGTTAACTAACTCCTGTTGGACTAAAGCTGGACATGCGATCACGCAAACACATGTCACACCTACGGCATATATATATATATATATATATATATATATATATATATATATATATATATATATATATATATATATATATATATATATACACAGTATCTCACAAAAGTGAGTACACGCCTCAAATTTTTGTAAATATTTGATTATATCTTTTAATGTGACAACACTGAAGAAATGACACTGTGCTACAATGTAAAGTAGTGAGTGTACTGCTTGTGGAACAGTGTAAATTTGCTGTCCCCTCAAAATAACTCAACACACAGCCATTAATGTCTAAACTGCTTGCAACAAAAGTGAGTACACCCCTAAATGAAAATGTCCAAATTGGGCCCAAAGTGTCAATATTTTGTGTGGCCACCATTATTTTCCAGCACTGCCTTAACCCTCTTGGGCATGGAGTTCACCAGAGCTTCACAGGTTTCCACTGGAGTCCTCTTCTACTCCTCCATGACGACATCACGGAGCTGGTGGATGTTAGCGACCTTGTGCTCCTCCACCTTCCGTTTGAGGATGCCCCACAGATGCTCAATTGGGTTAGGTCTGGAGGCATGCTTTGCCAGTCCATCACCTTCACCCTCAGCTTCTTTAGCAAGGCAGTGGTCATCTTGGAGGTGTGTTTGGGGTCGTTATCATGCTGGAATACTGCCCTGAGGCCATGCTCTGCTTCAGTATGTCACAGTACATGTTGGCATTCATGGTTCCCTCAATGAACTGTAGCTCCCCAGTGCCGGCAGCACTCATGCAGCCCCAGACCATGACACTCCCACCACCATGCTTGACTGTAGGCAAGACACACTTGTCTTTGTACTCCTCACCTGGTTGCCGCCACACACGCTTGACACCATCTGAACCAAATAAGTTTATCTTGGTCTCATCAGTCCACAGGACATGGTTCTTTAGAAGAGGCTTCCTTCTGGGACATCAGCCATGCAGACCAATTTGTTGCAGTGTGCGGCGTATGGTCTGAGCACTGACAGGCTGACCCCCCCACTCCTTCAACCTCTGCAGCAATGCTTGCAGCACTCATACGTCTATTTCCCAAAGACAACCTCTGGATATGATGCGGAGCACGTGCACTCAACTTCTTTGGTCGACCATGGCAAGGCCTGTTCTGAGTGGAACCTGTCCTGTTAAACCGCTGTATAGTCTTGGCCACCATGCTGCAGCTCAGTGTCAGGGTCTTGGCAATCTTCTTATAGCCTAGGCCATCTTTATGTAGAGCAACAATTCTTTTTTTCAGATCCTCAGAGAGTTCTTTGCCATGAGGTGCCATGTTGAACTTCCAGTGACCAGTATGAGGGAGTGTTGGAGCGATGACACCAAATTTAACACATCTGCTCCCCATTCACACCTGAGACCTTGTAACACTAACAAGTCACATGACACCGGGGAGGGAAAATGGCTAATTGGGCCCAATTTGGACATTTTCACTTAGAGGTGTACTCACTTTTGTTGCCAGCAGTTTAGACATTAATGGCGGTGTGTTGAGTTATTTTGAGGTGAGAGCAAATTTACACTGTTATACAAGCTGTACACTCACTACTTTACACTGTAGCAAAGTGTCATTTCTTCAGGGTTGTCACATGAAAAGATATAATCAAAAATATTTACAAAAATGGGAGGGGTGTACTCACTTTTGTGAGATACTGTGTATATATATGCGTGATATTTCTGGTATTTACTAATAAACCTCCTGCATATGGATCCTGAGTCTTGTGCATTACACAGAAGAGCCAGCCATGTATTCAGGTTCATGGAAATGAAACACTAAAGCACCTAATGAAACACCTAAACCAGTCATATTCAAAGAAAAGGCTCTCATTAGTCTACTATATACCTTCAATTTTACATGATACGATATTGGAAAAATATCACAGCTTATGCTACATAAAAAAACAATAACACACAAAGGAACTTCAGTTACAGAAAGTTCTGAGCAATTTCCAAGAGATCATACTCCACCCAGCGCAAGTTGTTATTCACCTGCTATTTACTGTAAGAGGAAGTTAATCTGCTTTCACTTTGGGGTTATAAATTCTGATCATAAACAGCTGAACAGACATCACCATGAGCACTCGTCCCAACTAGGAGTACATTTGGTAAGCAAATATAACACCTCATAATTTTCTAAACTACACTTTTATTTTTGTCCTTATTTTGTTGTCAGCTAAAAACATTTGATTTTACAGTTCCATCTGCAAGGTTTAATGGGTGTTTTACAGAACTGGTAAGAAAATTACACTGAATGACTGAATGAAAATACACATCTGTGTTGTTAGCAAGAAAAGAGAGGAAATAAAAAAATATGAGATTTTGTGTTGGAGACATTGGAGGCTATTTACCTACATATTTTTTAAAAAATATATTTTTTAGCTTGTTCAGCAACCTGGTGTGATAATGAAATTATATTATGGTAGTAGCTAGTGGGGAGGGGAAGGTAGTACCTCCCACATTGGCCAGTTCCCCAAACTGTGCAATCTGTCTCCGATGGGGTGTACGATGGGGTCTGTTTTCAGTGGAAGTTCATGATTAGAAAAAGGTGTAGTATTTCCTCAGCAGTGATCCAGGTGCATTCCTCCGTATGGTACCCCCCCCAGTGTATGACGTACAGCATGCATGAACATTGTTCTCTTGGTGTCTGCCCCTGTAATATATAACAAATTATATATGATGAAGGCTGATTTAGTCTCTAGGCTACTGGGTTAACTTGTTTTAAACTTTTGATAGGACCAATGAATCCAGTCTCAATTTTAGGCCTCATTTGAATAGCTACACCATTTGTCTGGGGCATAAGAGAGGCAATAAAAAGGTTTATCTTATTTGTAGGTGAGGTCTGTGGCACTGCTTTGCTCAGATTATAATGGTTTATAGCTATTTGTGAGTCCAATGGGTACGAAGGTGAGGGAGTTTTGGGGATATTCTGCCATGGGCAGAATGGCTCCAGTCATGTTGATTGTTAGAGCAGTAAGATCTTAGGGTCATTCCATCTGAAGTGGTCTATTATAGGTTGCTGGACCATTTTTAATTTTCTGAATTTTTATGCTTACCTCTATGTAATAGCATTCCACAACCACCAGTTTTTAACTTCATCTTACTTGGTTTAACCAAGACGACCTTTGTGTCATGGCACACAACAAATTTTGGTCATACAGCTGTTTATGGAAACCTCAATATCCCGGCTCCGCATATTTAAAGCTCCTTGGAAAAAAAAAAGATTATTATATTGACATTAATTATGATTGACATACAATAGCTTATACTTATCATTGAGGTCTAAAATATTACTATATATAATACTGGTGTAGCATGTGGCTCGTTTGTAACTACTACACCACCCCAAGGAAACGAGGAAAACAACCCAAACAAAGGCACACAACTAGGACCCGCTTAGAACAGGCAAGAGGCATGGGTTTCCATACAAAATAAATTTTATTTGAAGTTATTCAGACTGGCCAAATATTATTATTATTATTTTTAAAAACAGCAACCAACACAGTCAGGCATTGGTCAAATAAAACAGTCACAAGAAGAAATTAACAATAATCATAGGAGGACTGAGGCCTCCTGTATGAAGGGCAGGTTAGTACAACAGCACCAGCTGTACAAAAGGGAAAAGAACCCCTCCAATCAGAATCATACCCACAAAATTCACTGCAAATAAACACAGCAATAATGACGACCCTTAGTGAAGTAAAGCCTAAGGTGCAGCGAAGAACTCCGCCCAGCCTCAGGAAGTACTCCGCTCCTACAAGGAGAATACAAAACAAAGAAGTCACATTAAGAAAGAACACAAAGTTACGAAACAGAAAAAAAATTAAATAATAATGAAAAACACATTCCAGATCAATTTACTAAAACAAAACAAAACCCAAGAAAAACCAATTACAATATACTCAAAGCAGACAAACAAAAGAATAATAATAATAAAAAAAAACAAGACACAACAAAAACAAACTTACTGTCACAAAAACACAGAGATAACCCTGAGCTCAAACTGATTACAGGTAGCAAGTTTACCAAGATTGACCAAAACCACTGCTACCACATAGCGGTATCAGCATAATTGATAAAGACTGTTAAAACACAGTTGAGTTCAAGAAAACTGATCTTAGTGACAGTAACTAACACAAATAAAGCAAAAGAACAAAAAAACATTCATACAACAACAAAAAAAAGAAGAAAGAAGGGACCTTCCTTCCCACTTGAGTATTAGACGGAGGCCTGACTGGACACCAAAAACGAAAGCGAAGCAGAGAAATACAAAACCAAACAGAACAAAGCAGCAATTTGGCTCTGCAAGTGAGGGGGAGGGGCTATACCGAAATGACCGTACTCAATCAGCCTGCCTTAACGCATGCAAATTCAAGGACCCGTGATCCGATGACATAATACTCAAGATGGCACATACAAAAATCATATGATAGCATCTTTAATAGTTGTGACAGAAACAGCTGGCGCTCCGACCAGGGCTACATTAAACTGCCATGCTACACAGATGGGAGCCGTGACGGCACAGCGCACTGAGAGTGAGCAGCACACCACGCATGCACACAGTTTCGGTAGCCCAACATCACACTCGACCATGACGGCTAATAGTAAAAAGCTAATGATAAAAACAAGTTGAGAGGGGATTTAAAGGTATTTATTAAATTGCTGTAGTGTACCTCTCTCTGTCTAACTCTGTGAAACTACCCAATATGTCTCAAAAAAGCCGACTGTCATATCACAGCAAACCAGCGACTCCATTTACCAGAATGCACCATGTACTACAAACATGGCCGACGAAGACTACAACTCCCAAAAACGCACACACAAGTTCACCATTCCCTGAATTCTATTTAGAGACACCTGCTGCCAATTGCACCTTCACCCACACCACTCCTTTATAGAGACAATGTCTTTCTGAAGTATACGCTCAGTTGACTTGCTCTCTGTCTATACTAAGCCTTGATATCGTGTTTGTTTTTCTGATTTTGACTTTGCTCTCTGCTTAACCTTGTTTTGACAGTTTGCCTGATCACCTGACCTCTGCCTGTTTAAGTTTGTGCATTTTGCATTACCCTTTGGACTTGTTGTTTTTGGTATTAAACTACATAACCTGCACTTGCTTCTGTCACAGACCCACAATGGTCATTAATATTTATTACTTATCTTATGTATGTTCTGAAATATGACTGTGTGTAAATATAATTCTCAATATAAAAATAGCTCAAAATACAAAAAGACGCTTTTCACAATAACACCAATTTAAATTTATTTATTTATTTATTTATTTATTTATTTGTTTATTTTTACAAGGTTAAACACAAATAGAACTCGATGAATTGATGTGTTAATGGGGATGCCTCTGCCACCAGGTTTAGTCCTTTTTCATTAATAACTGGTATACTAGAAATACCCTTACAATATTCTTCAAACAGGAAGGAAATTGTTGAAGAAAAACTATTTTAGATAGTTACCTCTAATCAGTTCATCTGCTGGTTATAATGATAATTCCATATAAATTCTACAAACATTTAACCACTTCTTCTTGAGATATTGCGCTAAAGAAAACCTTGGATGGACAGACATACCGAATCATGTTCTTTTTTTCCCCCGACAAGTGTTTCTGAAAATCTGAATGGGCAGCTTGAAAAAAAAACAACCCTAATGCTGAAGAACGATGGCTTCTAACAGAAAGGTCATTAAAGGTAGGAGCTATGTATTATCATTATTTACATTATATATTCATTCAGATATTTATGCACATGTATTGATGTGTGTATGTGTTGTAACATTTGCAGTTTCAACTTAATTATACTATTAACAGTCTGAAAATCTGCGATGTGTTTTTAATTAAGCATGACTTTATTTTATGTATAATAATAGACTTAATAGACTGTGGATCAGGATCGGCACAGAGGGACTCAAGCCAGCTTAGAGGTGAGTTGAAGTTAATAACACAATGGCATAACAGAGGGAAATCAGAATTTATTTCAGTTTAAATTTGGTGAATGATGATTAGGACATTGGGGTTGGTTGGGGATGTGGGTAGGGTGTGGGTAGTGTGGCGTGATAGGTATGTGTGTATTTGTGGGAGGGTTGGGAGGTGCAGGAGGGGTTGGTGTTACCTGATCTATCAGATATTTTTTTATTCACATTTGTGACTATTTATATACTTAGTATTCAAATAAAACATGTCTTTATTTATAGATGCACTTCTTTCATTTTTGAAGACACTGGGACTTGAAAAGTACTATCCAAACAAGCTGAACCTCAGGTCTTTACTGGAAATCAACAGTGGGACAGTGTCCAATGAAGAGATCGACTCAATGCAAGCAATACCGTGGGCCTTTCTAAGAAAGTTACTGATGGTTAATTCAAAATCAAGATCTTTACTATCTGCACTTTGTGAAAAAGATGAAACAGATGACTTGTTTAGTGATGAGGACAATGATGGTAGCTTTAACCTTCTAGATCTTCACACTGCCCTCTTTTTCTGTGCAGATAGTTTTCTTCAGCAAGAAATGGCACTGAAAATGTCAATGTGCCAGTTCGCAGCACCATTTTTGTTGCCTCAAGGAGTATATAATCAGTGCACTCTTATGTTATGGGCTCTTAGATGTATCTTAAAAGAATGGCGTCCCCATTCAATGTCAGAATCTAAAGGGTTTGTTGAAAGCAGTGTTGTTCATGCAGAAATTCCCTTGATATCATTTGTGAGGTTAAGTAACTGCAGCTTCTCCAAGTCACAGGTTTTGAACCAAGTGATCAACAATTCAGAGCAGAACCATGACTTTTTTTCTCATCGAGAAATGATCGGAGGATCTGCTCCCAGGGTAATCGCTAATGGCATGGTTGAAATATGCTGGAATCTGCCATGTGGAAATGATAACATTGATGTCTTTCCTGAGGCAGTGGCTATTGCTAATTTAAGAGGAGATGCTGGTTCTTTTGAAACACAATTCCGTTTCCTTACTCAGGTGTCCACAGCTGTCTTTGTGTTCCTGGACAGTGTTGATGAAAACGAGCAAAGGTTGTTTGCCTCTTTACAAGAAATGAAGTCCAAAATCTTTCTTGTGGTCAACTCTCAGAGAAATATGAACCAGAATGTGAAGTCGTCTATTGAGGCAGTAATTGATACTCTGCAACTGGGAAGGGACCACATAATTAAGAAAAGCCAAAAAGTGAATTTGGCTACTTTTGCAAAAATGATAAATTCTTCCATTAAGACTGTTCTAAGTGAATTTCACGAATCTTTTAGTATTGATTCCATGAAGAAGACTGCTCAGGAATTAGGTCTTGCCATTGATGAGATTCAAATGAAAGCCTGTGTATCAGCAGAAGCAAGTGCAGAGAAAGTCATGAAAACTATTGGAGTTCGTGAAATAACGGACTATAAAAAGACACAGCTGCCACTGCAAGGTGAAAATTGGAAAAGACTGGCTAAAATAGAAAAAGAGCAATGCAGATTACACAGTTCAGGAGAATTGAGCTTGGAGAAATACAAGGTTCAACTTCTAAAAGAAAAGGAGGAAATTTGGAACAAACAAAGTCAGTACAAAATGACAAAAACAATGGAGATCTTCATAGAGTCTTTGTTAAGATCTGATAACACTGAGCGAGCCTTCTTCCTGAAATGGATGGGACTAAAGATGGACATGCGATCACGCAAACACATGTCAAGCCTTCGACGCAAATACAGAGAGTGTGAACAAAAGAAAGACAGACACAGCATTGTCAAATTAGACCAGGAGCTTCTTGATTGTTCTCTTGGCATAGAGCACTACATGAGAGAAATGGGACAAATCTATGAGGCTGCTTCATTTGGTACAAACAAAATATCTGACAGAATAAACAGTCTCCCTACTCTGGCTGCCAAACTGCTTCTAGCTGGGTTTCCTCTTGAACTACTTGATGGAGATGCATCAAATATCCCAGAGAAATGGGTGAGTGATGTTCTTATGGAGCTTCACAGGATGGTTGGCCAGAAGAGCCGTTTGCTGGTTCTGACAGTGTTAGGGGTTCAGAGTACGGGTAAATCAACACTACTCAACACTATGTTTGGAGTTCAGTTTGCAGTGAGCAGTGGACGATGCACACGTGGAGCATTCATGATTTTCCTTCCTGTGGGTAATGACTTGAAGGAAGAGATACTTTGTGACTTTGTCCTTCTGATTGATACAGAGGGCTTGAAATCACCAGCACTGGCACAACTGGAAGACAGTTATGAACATGACAATGAGTTGGCCACATTTGTGATTGGTCTGAGTGATGTAACCATCATCAATATAGCAATGGAGAATTCCACAGAAATGAAGGACATCTTACAAATAGCAGTTCATGCTTTTTTACGGATGAAGGAAGTTGGTAAAAAAACAGTTTGTCATTTTGTTCACCAAAATGTTGCTGGTGTATCTGCATATAATAAAAACCTGACTGAACGAAAACAGCTCTTGGACCAACTAAATGAGATGACAACGATTGCCTCTGAAATGGAAAAGAAACCTAATGTAAAAAAATTCACAGATGTCTTGGATTATGATGTGGAAAAGAACAACTGGTATATACCAGGCCTATGGCATGGCACACCACCAATGGCACCAGTTAATACAGGCTACAGTGTGGCTGTACTTGAGTTCAAGAAATCCCTCTTGGGGATCCTTAAAGCAAAAAAGGATGAAGAGCCCTCTCAGATCCCAGAGTTCCTGCAGTGGATGAGTAGTTTGTGGAGGGCAGTGAAGTTTGAGAACTTCATCTTTAGTTTCAGAAACACTCTTGTGGCCCATGCCTATGATAACCTTTGCAAGGAGTTTTTAGAATGGGAGTGGTCTTTCAGAAGACATATTAATTCTTGGCTTTCAGTTGAAATAGTTCAAATATCTAACACTGAAACAAGTGTTAACAATGAGGTTGTTGAGCAACTCAAACAGAAAGCTCATAAAGAAATAAAAAAGGAAACAAATGAAATGACTGAAAAACTAAAAAACTACTACAAAAAGAAAGACCGCCATGTGTACTTGGTGGAAAAGTACAAAACAGATTTCGTTAATAACATCAAAGCTCTAGAGAATGAACTGAGGGATGAAGTGAGACAAACAATAGATGCTGCTCTTGAGATGAGAAGTGCCAAGAAGAAATTAGAAGACATTCACAGAAAGCAAACTGCAATGATTGAGTGCCAAGTCCTTAAACTCCTGCTAAATTACAAACATTGTAGGGATGAGGTGTCTGACAAAGAACTCACAGATGAGTTTGAGAGAATGTGGAAAAAAGAGGTGGCAAACATCACTGGCCTAAAAGAAAGGGATGTTCCTGCAGATATTTTGAAGCAACTGCGAGCAAGATTAGTCAATCGCAATGTCATGGAGGATTTGCACAAAGTTCATGATTTGACACAGTATGGGCGAGGAGCATTCCAGGTCAAAGACAAGCATGTAAAATGGGAAAAGAAAATACAACGTTTCTTTACACAGCGTAGCGCAAAGCAAGATTTAGAGATTATTGCAAATGCTGTAATTAAGTACTGCGATAAAATCATTCAGCAGCATGCACAAGAAAAATGTGACTACCAAAACACATTTACAAAAGACGTGCTAGTGGAAATTGATGAACAGCTCCAACAGGCAGGTTCAAAAATCAATACACAATTTGAACTTGACCTTAAATTGCACATTTCTGGCATTGCCTCTCGGAAATTCCTTGAGATGCACAGGAAATTCCTCACCGAGCAAGATCCCGTTAAACATTTGCAGAAATTTAAGAGTCAGTATCTCTCTGATTTCATTGATTTGTACAGAGAGAGGGACCAGTGCCACAGGAAAGCACGAGACTTCACTCAGCTCTGTCTCAAGCCAGCAGTAACCGAGTACATCGACCAGTCCCTCGGACCTGACATTGTTGATGCAGTTCTGCTAAACAACTCAACTGAGTACAGTTCTCGAGTGCTATTTCAGTACACAATTCAAAAGGAGCTACTGGAAAAATCCAATTTTGATGATTTTAAAAAGTACATCTTGCAATATAAAGCTTATGTCAAAGATTGGATATACAATCATATTGTTAAATGCCTTTCCAAAGACAAATCTCTGCAGAATTATAAAATGAAGAAGCTGGACATCATAATGAAGAAGGTCATGAAAGCAATGGAAGCCTCTAAGCTTGAAGACAATGGCTCTCCTTTGCCCGATAATGCAGGAGGTACAACACGGTTGATCCAGAACTTTTGCAAATCTATGAACTGTGTCATCTCAATATCCATGAACACAGTGGAAGCGGTCCTCTTTCAGAATACCAGCTGTTGTGCTCCATTCACCAAAAGTCTCTATGAATGTATAGATGACATGAAACTACAGCTAACAAATGAAATCTCCAGGTCAACTGATATAAAAGAGACACTAAACAATGTGTCTGTGAAGCCCCAAAATGTACTCTTTAAGAGGGTGTTTGGATGTGGGAGAAAGTGTCCCTTTTGCAAAACACCATGTGAGGCAGGAGGAAAAAAACATCAGCAACACCATGCAGGTCTACATAGACCAAAAGGACTTGGTGGTTTTGTGTATGCACAAAATAATATTCTCTGTGAAGAGATCTGTACATCTAGTGTACATGGGAATGGAACGTTTCGAAGTTATGAAACAAATTTCCAACCTCATCCCTTCAAAGACTACAAGAAGTACTACCCAGACTGGCATATTGCACCTGACATGTCTATGAAGGCCTCCGATTACTGGAAGTATGTTATGGTGACATTTAATGACAAATTTGCTAAAGATTTTGACGCAGAACCAGCTGTGTATCCAGATGAATGGAAGAAAATCACTAAAGAGCAGGCTCTTCTCAGTCTGAAGCATAACTTCAATATTAAATGAGACAGAAATGCCAAAATATCACAGAAAAATACTGCCATTTGTGATGAGACCATAAAGTCACACTAAACAATACGATTAATAAAACATTCACAATTCCATTACTCATGTTACTGCTCAGGTGTGCTAGTTATCTTTTTGTTATACTGAAAATTCGGCTCATCCTTACTTACTTTATCTAAATTATGTGGTATCACATTACATTTACATTTATATTTATTCATTTAGCAGATTCTTTTATCCAAAGCGACCTACAAATGAGAAAATACAAGCAAAGTGATATAGCAAGCAGAGAACAGTACAAGTTGTGCTACCATACAAGATCCATTAATTGAGTTCCAGAAGAAGCAGTTAGTTTTAATGTTCATGAAAGGGACCTTGAGCCACGCTGACTAGGTACTACTAAGCATCAGTCGCTAATCGATTGCAGATTGCGTGAGGGAACGTAAGCCTTCAGGAGAGAGTTGAGGTAAGAAGGTGCTGCTCCAGACAAGGTCTTGTAGGTGAGCATCAAGGCCTTGAATTTTATGCGGAATTTGAATTTGAACTTGTATCAGTCTTACTAAAAGTTTTGTTGTGGATTGCTCTGAGAGTTAAATGGTTTCTAATAAACATTATATCTGTATGTCTACGATTATTATACATGAAAAATAAAATTAAGATTCTACATTAAGGTTGAAAATTAAAATAAAATATTTTTATGCTTTCTGTATTACATATTTCTGTATTGGTGATGTTAATTCAAATGATCAAATGATCACTTTTAATCACTTTGCTACAGCATTTTTACAAATGTTACAATCATGCTTATTAACTACTTTCCGAAATTCAAATCAATGCATTATTTAGAATAAATTGTATGAATGTATGAGTATATTCATGAAGTAACTACATAAATATACACAGGTATATGAATCTACAAAGCAAAATGGCTTGGAATGTCGAGTGTGATTACAGTTGCTTTAAACAAATAAAAATGGAATAAAGTAATTGTCATATTTCATAGATTTCTATGATATTTCTATTATATTGATTTCATACATAATTCAATATAAGTACATTTAGAATGTAATCTTATAAGCTTAATATCTTATACAGAATGCCATTAATTTACATAAACTCTTAATAGATGAAAAGGAACAGTCTATAAAGTAGAAGTATTTGGAGAACTAAAACTAGTGTTACATAACATATGTTTAAAACAAAAGGGATGCCTTGCTCTGCCTCCCTATAATGCAATTCACCTGGTCTATTTCATCAGTCTGTGTGTACAATATATTCCACGTGTTCCTTATTGGCACATGCCAGTAGATTGGTCTCATGAAACCAAATCATGAGTGTCATTTCACAGCAAACCAGTGACTACATTTCCCATGCTGCACTGCGGCCTACAAACATACCCACCATGGACTACACTTCCCACACGCACACGTTCACCTTCTCCATTAACCATCTCACTATTCTAATCACACACACCTGTTGCCAATCTCATACTCACTCACTCCATGCTATAAAAGAGACTTTTTTTGTTATAAAAGAGATTTTTTTCCTTGAGTAGTATCGAGTGTATTCTTGTTATTAAGCGGTTGTTCCTTGTTTCTGGTTTGATTCATGTTTATTGACTTTGTTTCTTGTTTTGAATTCTAGCCTTGCCCAGTTTATGCCTGTTTGTAGATTGCTTGACCAATTGCCTGTATTGACCAGGCTCTTGATCTTGGTTTGGATTTGTCTGCCTATATCTCCTATAATAAAACTCTTACATGGATGCAGCAGGAGATCGAGGAGAGCATCACCGCAGTGTACATGGTCTGCATGTCTGGCCACCCTTCATGTCAGTCCAGTTTCCACAGTAGACTGCCATAGACCTCCCGGAGACGAATTTTGGATAGTGTGACAACACGAGACAGTTCTTGTTCCACGCCAAGTTCCAGTGTGAGATCGATGATTTGACCTTTCACGCCAAGTTCCAGTCTGAGATCGACAATGTGACCTTCCACGCCACGTTCCAGTCTGAGATCGACGTCATGACCAACCAAGTTCTGATCACGCCCAAGCCTGCTGATATGGACAACCAAGTTCTGTTCACAATGTTGTGTGTAAATAATTGGAAAATAAAACACGAGGGAGACAGGAGGTGTAAGAAAGAATAATTGTTTTATTGAGAATAATTTGGACTCGTAGGGGTGTAATCTGTCAGAGAAGTGGGGCGATAAGGGGATAAAGGCTGGTAATAAGGGGTGCGACCAGGCAAAGAAACGTGACTCGTAGGGGTGTCGGAATAATCAGGACTGGCAGGAGTGAAGGGCATAGATAGGTCAGACCCTGGATCAGAACAGGCCATATCATCATCGACCTGATAATCAAAGGAAGGATCAGGTGAGGTAGGAGAACGAAGATCAGTCTGAGTGGAACCATCCATACCAATTTTAGCCGGACTGATCCTGTACCTCAGAGGGGGAGGGAAAGTGGAAGTATTGGCCGGAGTGCGTAGAACCTCAACCAAGAGGACGGGGTCTGCGAATAAATGAGAAAGCTGGTAGCGAGTGTTCAGGTCAAACCCCACCAAGCCTTCCAGGGACGAGAACAGAAAATCAAATCCATGGTTAGCTGCACAAAGACACAGAGCGAGAAAAACTGGTCAAACAACTATCTCTAGGGATGTGTATGAACATAAAACACACATATATGATAGTTTAATGTAAAGGTGAGAGAGGATATAAAACTGGAAAATGTATGGCCTAAACATAATAGAGAAGGGCACTACATTAATTCATACACACATACACACACAAGGATCAAAAAGGACAGAGATAGGAAATAAGAGGTCAGTGCTCAGTGTATAAATTAAAAACTCACCCATAATGAAGAAAATGCCAAGAGCAGTGTGACCCAGGTCTTCTCTCAGTGAAAGTCAGGATTGGGAATTGGGAACTGTCTAAAATGCAAACATAAGGGTTGTTGAAAGTAAGTAAAATGATGAAATAATAGTTTTTGGAAGGGAAACATAACCAAACATATTGTTATTGGGGAAGATAACCAGGGGTGGAGACTCAGAAAACAAATGTATAAAAAGGGGAACCCTGCTCCTGGGTCTTTTAGATCGCTTTTTGGGACGTCTCAAATTGTGTGGATCTCGTGTGGTGGAACAATAAACGTGGACCTTTGCTTTTTCTCACTCCCTGTTTCTGTGTCTTACTTTATTCATCAAGAGGCTATCAGATGTAAGTACTTTTAACGTTCAATAAATTTTTTATTGTAATTAAGTAGTGGGCTGAAATTGCACCCACAACACCTGGGTCTGCTGAAACAATGAGACACAGTAGATGAAAATGTACCTGTATGGTTGGACATTCCACTAATGAACTGCATGCATAGTTTGATCTGAAATGAGATGAACTTTATATTTTGTGAAACTGAAATATTATACTGCTGACAGGGTTCTTAAATATTAACAAAAATGATTCAAAACCCTGACAAAATATTTTGTATTTGGGCTTGCATTTTCAAATCATGGCATTTTCAAAGTCATGAGAAAACTCTGCCAACATGTAGAACAGGTTTTCAAAACAAAGACTCGCATGAGATGGCATTTACTTTTGGTTTTGATCATAAGAAGAAAATACATGACATGTCCTCTTATTTGTGTTTAACAAATTAAAAGTAAAATTTTCATAGTCTATTGTGTGATTATTGTGATTATTGAGTATTGTGAATCAGATTGTGAATGTCATGTGCTCCATTCATTGAGAAAATCTGAGTATAATTCAGCTTGCTCCTTTACACTCACATTAAATCAACAGTCACAGAAATGGATTCAGAAATATTACCTTATTTAGCAGTTTAAGATTGTCCCTTCCTTGGACCCAACCCAGAACCCCTTTTTTCCAGTAAAATTGAAGAACTCTGTAACTTCACACGGGGTTTTTCTTAATGTATTAACGTTTATTCACATTTTAAATTTGTTTCTTTTTATTTATTAATAAATAAATGATTTAGTATATATATTTAGTAAGTTAATGAAGACATTTAGGACAGTGTATTCAGAATTCAGATGATGATGATGATGATGATGATGATGAATGCCTTTTATTGTCACTATACACATGTACAATGAAATTAAGAGCCGCTCCTTTTTGTTCCGTGCAAACATGTACATTCAATAAACAAGAAGAATAAACAGATAAATAAACAAGATAAATAAACAAGATATTGGGGTGGATGGGGGAGGTACTATGAAATGCACAGTTTTGAGACACTATATACATATGCTGTGAACTCAGTACATGTATGTGTTTATAATGGTAATAGCTTTCGGGAAGAAACTATTCTTAAATCTATTAGTCCTTGTTCTGATGCACCTGTAACGTCTCCCTGAGGGCAACAGATTGAACAGATCAAAGCCAGGGTGAGAACTGTCCTTAATGATGGTTTTTCCTCTGCTGAGGCAACGGGAGGTGTAAATATCCATCAGGGAGGGGAGAGGGCAGCCAGTGATCTTCTGTGCTGCTCTTACTACTCTCTGAAGCCTCTCCCTGTCTGCTGCGGTGCAGCTACCGTACCACACCGTACCACACAGTCATCTATGTAAACTACCGAACCATGATGAAAACATGCAACATTATATATTAACAAATATTCAGGTATGCCTTTATGCAGATGGTTTCAAAGGTCCAACTACAGGAAAAGTTCCCTCATTGAGCTCAAGCATCTAAAACTTGTATTAAAAGCAACTATTTGGGCAAAATACCTTTTTCATCATGTAGAAGTAGATGAAAGAGACTAGCCAAATCTTTCCCATGAATGAGAATATATGATCTATAAATTTCTTAATCTATGATTATGCATTGAGAGAATTTTGTAAAACAAACAAACAAACAAAAAAACCCATGTCAGACATACAGTATTTTGCAGGAACAATGTAACATCATTTTGAAAAGAAAAGAGAAGAAAAATTTATAAGTTGATCTGGGGAATTGTTTATTGCATCATATTGTTTAGTATTTTACCTCATATTACTTGTTAAATATCTCGGACAGAGATATGGAGTACAATTGAAACAGCATAAAAACAAGTGTTTAATTTTAATATGGGACATTTTAATGAAATTCTCATTTGTAGTATTAGTTTTTTAAAATATAATGTTCAAAACTATTAAGGGAATTTATTCACTTTTTTGCACATCAGATGGAAACACATTGGAATGAAATTCCATTTCCATTTGCACATTGGAATGAAATTCCTTCTGAATTAAGAAGTTAAAAAAAAAAACCCATTGGTTTATTTTAATAAAAACTGCTTGCTAGTAAATCAGGAGTGCTAGTGTGGTGTTTAGTTAGATATGCAAATAATGTTCAAACCAGTTAGTGTTGAGATTGTATCATAGGTTGTGCTGCGATTTATCGTGCTTGGTGTGTCAGTTTTATGTGTCATGTAACCATGTTCTTTAAAAAGGCTGCACATGTTTGCTAAACACATGTTTGCTAAACTCTTTTTTTTTATCTGAAGGAAGAAATATGATGTATGTAAATGTTTGAAATTTCTCAAATGTTTGTTCATTTCTGATATCTATTTGATATTTTCTTGTTTTGAACAGCCTGGGTACATCATATTCTAACACACAAATGACCACACCTCAATTCCGTAAAGTGTATTTATAGGAAATCATAATACCTCAAAGCCAGGTGTTTTCTTCACCCTTTGTTTCCTGCAAGAGCAAGTTAATCCACTTTCAGTTTTGGAGTATAAATTATGTTCGTAACCAGCTGCAACAGAAAGAACACAGACATCACAATCAGAACTTATTCTCGGTGTCTTTAAGAGAGTACATTTGGTAAGCAATGATGACACATAATTTTCTATACTACAAAATTATTTGTGTTGTTATTTTGTTGTCAGCTTCAAACTTTTAGGCTTCTACTTGTAAGGATTAATGGGTGTTTTACAGAACTGTAAAGAAAAGTGTACATTACATTGAATGACCGCATAAAAATAGATGGGAGTTTTTTTTTTTTTTTTGTTTTTTTTTTTTTTTAAAGACTAGTTCATTAAAAGATGCATCAAATTAGATAAATTACATGGCTAAAACATCTTAACACTTTAATAAATTTTAGTGCCATTTGTGATGAGAACATAAAGTCACACTAAACAATATGATTAATAAAACATTCTCAGTTCCATCACTTGTTTTATTGCTCAGGTGTGCTAGTTATCAGTTTGTTATTCTGAAAATTCAGCTCATCCTTACTTACTATCTAAATTATACGGTATCAGTCTTACTAATTCACTGAAACTCAGCATGTTCATTTGCCAAATTCTGCACATACCACTCACTTTCTCTGACCCCACCCTTCATTCACAATGAACACATTGCAGCACCATGCCCCTGCTTCCACAGCATGTTATTTTGATCAGGAACACATGATATGGTAGTGTTATTTTCTTATCCTCTTATTTGTGATAAGTTTTTAGTGTAATTAAATGAAATAGTGTAATGTGTGATTTATCAGATGGTGCATTGGCACTCCAGAGAAATTCAGCATGTTCCATTCCACGCATATTTATTATGTCAGTAGTCATAGAAATAGTTTTAGTTATATAAGGTAGTTATAATATTAATGTCCAAGACTGGACAGATCTCCACTCTGTACCTGGCCCAAAACCACCCATGCCCATAAAACTGAAAATCAGTGAGACTTAAATGGTGTTTCATATGTGTATATTGTATATTGTGCATATTGAATATGTTATTATATATATATATATATATATATATATATATATATATATATATATATATATATATATATATATATATATATATATATATATATATATTTACAAAGTATGCTATACAATACATTTAGGACAGTGTACTTAAAGACTACATTATACATAACCCTGAATTAAACATGCACATACATTTGGTTGGTGATAAGGCTGTACTTAAAATCAGAGTTTTGACTTCACTGATCAAATTTAATATTAAACATTATATACTACATGTCATGAATCGGGAATGGAGGCGGAAGCAATTGCAGTTAAGAACTTTATTGAAGGAGGCAGGCAGACAAATCCAAAACGTGAAACAGATGTGTAGTCAAAAACAGGCAGCAAGTCGGGTGATTGGCAATAAGGCTTGTACAGGGCTAGGCAGGAATCAAAGTCACGGTCACAGAAAACAGGCTCAAAACACAAAACAAGAAACATGAAACTATGACTGCGAACTGAGAGCGGAAAACACCAGCGTGGTTAAAACTTAACTAATCTAACTTTAAACTAACTAAATCTATCCAGGTATGTAACATTAACTATCAACAATTTAACTATAATACTCTGCGAGTAATGGGAAGCAAGAGGTATTTATCACGAACATAATCAGCGTTAAGTGCTGACAGCTGAAAACAATGAAGGTTCACCTTAAAACAGCAAGAAAATGACAAAACAGGGAGGAGACAGAACAGAAACAATCAAACGCACGTGTCCACAGTAAACAATGTCACAGTTATCAACATATGAAGAGCGTGCCCTCCAGCACTCAAAGCGTGCGGCAGGCTGCAGCTTTGTCTAAAGGGGAGATCGTGACTCTACATCACTGTTAAAGTCTCTCATTGGTCAGAATGTGTGGATTCATTTTCTATAACATCAGTAAAGGTTTTTATAGGGTTTATAATTACATGCTTGTTCTATTTAATGTGCTATTGATTCTATAATAATGGCTAAATCTCAGGGACTTCTATGGTCTAATTTAATCCAAGGCTATTAATAAAAGGTTTAAAAACATATTGTTACTTAACAAGCTAAAATGTGTAATTGGTGAAATGGTGATGGTTACGCCTACATATCTCATTATTTTGGAATTCTAACATGCTTTATTAACGTCTTTTTCTGATTCCCCTTAAATCCAACTTTCCTCAAAATGAAATACGGTTAGAACGAGTTTTTCTCATTCTGAATTCCCCTTAGAACACATTTTCAGTCATTGGATATCTTCTTATCTCCATGTTTTTTGTTCAAGTCCCCACTGCCATACCCACTTCTGGTAACCGTGCTGTGTGCATCTCATCGCTCATTGTCCTGAACAGTTAATTTGGATATTTTCATCACTTCTTCATTATGAATAAGATATATTTTTATTATTGCTTAATGTTACATGTATTTCTTCTCTAATTCTGTTTGTTTATGGTTTTTGGTGCTTTTTAGACATTCTGTGAGTATATGTGTGTGTGTGTGTGTGTGTGTGTGTGTGTGAGTGTGTGTGTGTGTGTGTGTGTGTGTGTGTGTGTGTGTTTCTTTTGACCATATTTGTAAGTGTGTGTGTGTTCCTCTTGAACATTTTTGACTGTGTGGGTGTGTGTTTATCAAAATATCGTATGACTGTGTTTTTCATGCTTTTATCCATGTCATGTATTGATACCTTTTTCTGTGCTTGTACATGTATTTATGTGAATATATTTTAAGTGTTACCACTACTGTTTTATCTAATTTCCGTCCTTTCCCTCTGATCTCCATCCAGCTAATCAACGCCCTCCTGCAGCTATCTGTTCTCTCTCTCGGCTGCTCAATCTCACAGGCCTCGGTGGCCAGAGTGAATATATACGTCATCAGCTGGCTTATTTGGCCATCGATGTTACAGCTCTGCTGGAACGTCTCTGCTCCTTACCTGCACCTACCGGACCTCCCTATTCTCCCGCCTATCGTATCAGTCCATCGGTGACCTATGTTCATGCTTCCACTCAAACTGAAGCTCAATTTCTTCCTGTAACTTCTGTGGAGGGCCCGTTTATTATTTCCTCTGATGATGATAGTAGCTTTGCTACAAACATATCATATGACCTCTCACCTACAAATTATTCACCAACAAGCACTATTCCCTCCCCAGAACATGTGTATGAGAGTGATTCTCGATAAACTACATACTCTGTTACCCTCATGTTGTCCTGTGTCTTAAATTTATTCCCACACATTTGTAGTTGTAAAATCATTATATTTCATTATGTAAAGCAGGTTTTGAAAAAGAAAACAGAAATCTGTAAAATTACACGAGGTGGAATTTGTCAGGTAACTTCTGGCAGTGTTCTTTCGCAACTTTAAAAAACAATGAATAGTTGTAAAGCGCTGTTGTTTCTAAGAGTGAGGAGATGAGATAGTATACTCTGGTTCAGTAGATGAAAATTTACCCATACAGTTGGACATGAATTCCACTAATGAACTGCATGAATATTATCATGCACAAAACAGTCTTACAGATTACAGCAGCAGTTCTAATGTACAAATCTACTGTATGCAGGTGAGATTATCCACTGAATCAAGAGTGAGACTTGGGCAAATTTTTGTTGGGAAGTGTAATCTGTATACTTGTGGATTAATCGCATCCACAGAATGTGAATTATTGATCAGTTGTCTAATTAAATTAATACTTCTTAAATGTGATTACATGGTTAACAGGTTTTGACAATATCATTATATTATACACTATGCAGTCATTTGTGTTGGTGGTGCTTATTAAAAATTATTCTGACATAAAAACAAGTTGGAGATTTTTTTTTTAGATGTCAGGATTTAGAAGAAATTGAAAATCTAGCTAAATATCAGCGCCATGAAAATATTACTGTAGGTAAATAAAAACAATTTAAGACATAGGCCTAATTATGATATTGTGTACCTGTGATTGGATTTGTTGAACAAAGAGATACTGCTTTCACCTTTTGTGTAGTGCTGTTGCTTTGTGTAACTATGCTGTTAATGTTTCTTCTTTTTATGGCACTCTAAAACTACATGATGATAACTACTTAAGTTCATTCCAATAACAAAACTAAGGTATTTACACAGGCCTAATACACATACTGTATGTATACATGTACAGTGTTGAGTGCTGTGTGCGCAATACACTGAAATATTGCAGAATTTATTATTAATACTTGTATATTAGGAGTACATGGTTTGATGTACAACCCCAATTCCGAAAAAGTTGGGACAACTTTTCAAAAAAACTAACAAAAAAACATGTAATTTGAAAATTCAAATCACCCTGTACTATATTGAAAACATATTATTTATACATTATTTGATGTTTCACTTTGTGAATTTTATTTACTTTTGAAAATATACACTCATTTTGAATGTGATGACTTCAACGCACTCCAAAAAAGTTAGAACAGTCGACTGTTTACCGCTGTGTAACATCACCTTTTCTTTTAATAACACTTGTTAAGTGTTTGGGCGCTGAGTGAAGACACCAGTTGGTTAACTTTAGCAAGTGGAATTTTTCCCCATTCATCCATTAAGCATTTCTTCAACTGCGCAACTGTATGGGCCTTCATTGCCTTATTTTGCGTGTCATAATGCGGCGCACATTCTCAATCAGAGACAGCTCAGGACTACAGGCAGGCCATGCTAGCACCTGCACTCTCTGTTTACAGCTTGGAGAGCCGGAGTGCTCAGCAAGTGCAAGGTCTTCAAATGTTTATAACAGTGACATTGTTTACTGTGGACATGTGCGTTTGTTTAGTTTCTGTTCTGTCTCCTCCCTGTTTTGTCATTGCTTGTTGTTCGAGGGTGTGTCTTCATTGGTTTCAGCCATCAGTACTTAATGCTGATTATGTTTGTTATATATACTCCTCTCAGTATACGGTGCGGAGTATTATGTTAGGTAAGTTACCTCGATAGATAGTTTGTTTAACATAGATTAGTTATCATTACCATGCTGTTGTTTCCTGCCTCTCATCTCCCTGTTTACGTTTCATGTTTTGTGTGACCTTGCTTTTGATTCCTGCCTTGCCCAGTTTATGCCTGTTTGCTGATTGCCTGACCCATTGCCTGTTTTCGACTTCGCCTCTGTTTCATGATTTGGATTTGTCTGCCTGCCTCCTTTAATAAAACGTCTTTACCTGCCCTTTTATTCTGTACTCAACTCCCCAACGTCTCGGGACGTGACAGAATACTCCACCTAACATGGATGAACCAGGAAGACGGAGGAGACGTCACACCAAGAAAACTCAGCAAACCATCCCAGCTGTGAATTCGAACCAGTTTCTGCAGTGGACTAGAAACGATCTCCTGGAACTGTTTGATGGTTTGTCAGGTGATGCTGAATATTTTCTTGGGGACTGCCAGATATTTTTTTCCAGCCTAACGGACCACAAGCCCGGCGAGAAGCAATGGCTAGGTTTCCTGTTGTCCTGTTTTTGCAGCCCAGCATGCCAGTGGGCACAGTGTTTAGCAGCCAGGGGATCCTGGGGACTGGAAAGTGTCAATCTGTTTGTGGGACTGGTCACGATGGTGTACGGCGGCCCAGAATCCTGGGCGATCTTTGAGGATCTTGTGTCGGAGCCATGCCTCAGAGATGAAGCTGACACCATTTACTATGTCTTATCAGCAGACTCACATGGAAACCCCAGAGCTCCAGCTCAAGACCTAGGAGGTGGTCTTAGCTGCTGAGCTCCAGCCAGAGGTCAACGTGGCGACCTCGGCCCCAGAGTTTCAGCCTGAGACCTATGAGGAGGTCTCAGCTCCAGAGTTCCAGCATAAACTCAAGTTCCTGCTAGAGGTCAACGAGGTGACCTCACAAGCCATGTTCATGACCGAGGTAGAAGAAACGGCCTCTTAAGCCAAGTTCCTGTCCCAGGTCAAAGAGACGGCCAACCCAAGCTCTGCTCACACCAAGTTCCAGTCCCAGGTTGAAGAGATGGCCAACACAAGCTCTGCTCACGCCAAGTTCCTGTTCCAGGTCGAAGAGACAGTGGTGAATGTTGTCGTCTGACAAAAGGTTTACCAAAGTATTCCCGAGTCCATGTCAGGATCTCCATTACAGACTCATGACAGTTTTTAAGACAGTGATGTCTGAGGGGTCGGCGATCACGCGCATTCAGAAGTGTTTTTTTGCCTTGCCCTTTACACACCGAGATTTGACTAGATTCCTTGAATATTTTAATTATATTGTGCACTGAAGAAGGTGAAATGTCCAAATTCCTACCGATTTGTCTTTGGCAGACTGGTGAGCCTCAACCCATCCTTGCTCTTGAAGGACTAGGCCTTTTTTGGAGGCTCCTTATATACTATGATTAGACGATTGCCTCACCTGTTTCACATCACCTTCTTATTGTCACATCGCTATTAGACCTGAATTGCCCCTGTCCCAACTTTTTTGGAATGTGTAGCATGCATCAATTTCAAAATAAACATTTATGTTAACAAAAAAACTATGCAGTTGATTAGGTAAAACATCAAATACCTCGTCTTTATGTGTTTTTTGTTTAAAAACAAGTCAAAGTACATTTTCAAATCACTCCTCTTCATTTTTATGAGCATTTTCCATACTGTCCCAACTTTTTCGTAAGTATATGCTTTTATTTTGTCCTAGACTTACAAACTGAATAAAATAATTCATGGATCAATGCATTTAAATTAAGGGCAGAATTTCATCTTAAGTAAAATATATAAGTTGCAAAAAAGAAATAGGTAAATAATAGCAGGTTTATGTTAAACTCATTAAATAGAAATATGCACACTTACGAACTTTAATTTATTGTAGTAACATGGTCATTATATCAATATGTAAACGCTAGATATTTTACTCAACTGCAAATTCTGCCCTTAATTTAAATATGTTCATGACTACATTCCACTATTACATTACAGCATGACATAATCAGAATAATCAGAATCAAAAACATGTGTTAGTATGCTTAGTATATGCAAAGTGTGGCTGCAATGCATCTAAAACACAAATGATAAAATTATAATAATAATAAAAAAACCCATCTAATTAAAACTAATGGAAAAATAATGTGTGGAAGTATTTCAGCACCACCTAGATAAAGATAAAATTGGTTTTATGCTGATGGGTGCAGGTCAAAATCTGTAAGAGGATTATTCATTAACCAATTTATTTTTACGGGAATGAACAATAACTCTATCAGTTCAGGTGACTCTTGGCAGCGTTCCCTTGAAGAAAACCTCTACAAATATGTAGATCAGGTTTCATTCATTCATTCATTCATTCATTCATTCATTCATTCATTCATCTTGAGTGACTGCTTTATCTGGTTCACAGTTGTGATAGATTTTCATGGACCAGGTTGCATCTCATGGGCATTAACATATTTTAATTTTCTAAGAAATTCTATTAAATTAGTTTTTTTCTATTTTAATTTTTGTAAAATCAGTTTTTACATATTTGCAATCATCATTTTACAACTACACAACTTGGAAGTTACAATTACAAAACCTGCTCTTCTTTGTCCTTTTCAGTTTCCTTTATATCTCCTCAGATGTTCATTAAAAAAAACTCTTTTACATTTGAGCTTTGAGTAGGCTGGGCATATCATGTTTTAACACATAAATTAACTTTCTCCAGTTCCAGGAAGTCCTGACCATTTTCTAAGAAATCATACTGTTTGATATTAAGGTGTTTCCTTCACTCCTTTACTGTAAGAGCAATCTACTCTGGTTAATAAATAATGTGCTTTCATTTTGGAGTACAAATTCTGATAGGACTTTCTTGTTACCCACAGACCAAGTACAGCTTCCCTCATAAACACTATTATGTATAGTATAGTATAGTGGTAACTGGGGCATTAGTTGGACTGTTCATCTGGGACTGAGCTTAGTTTCCATGAATTTCTTTCTTGCATGTGAGAGTTAATTGCTTAAAAAAAGTGAAAATTGTACAAAAAGTTGTATTTATCATAAAACTTGCCTTGGGTGTTATCACTGTTTCCAGAGCGATAAAATATAAAACTTTCCTAACTAGCCTAGTTTGGTGTCGCTAGCCAAGGAGAGGCACAACTAAGCTATCATTGTATGGGTTTAGCTGCTACAGTGCCAAGCAAAGTATGTTAGCTGTCTTTATGCTCTGCTCATATCATGTTCACGTAACTTGGAACTCATATAGACACTGACATAACTTGTTTTCCTGCTCAGCATCAGAGGATGTTAGTGTTTCAGTTTCAACCCTTTTACTGGTTTAAATAAAAATAACAAAATCGGCATATATCCATTTATCCTCACACTGGCTGTGTGAGCTAGCGTATGGCAGCCAATAAGACACGAGTATTTCCATGTAATTTCCTGTAAACCCTGTCTGATTGGTCTCACTTCTGTTCACTGAAGATACAAAATTACAGGCGGGCTTCTTTTACTGACATTTAGTTACATAGTGTTATTGTCACAGCTCGGTCCGATCAGAACTCAAATTCCCAAGATGCAATACTCACTTCTCAGGCACGCATGCGCTCACCATCCCCGGAGTTCTGATCAGACACACCTGGCGCCAATCACACACACACACACACACTAGTACTTAGGGAAGACATACCGGACCCTCCCCGCCGGGAGGCTCAAGCCCTTACCTATCCCCGAACCCCCATGGTCACACGTATCTGTAGATTTCGTAACAGACCTGCCTAGATCCCAAGGAGATACCACAATTCTAGTCGCAGTGGACCGGTTCTCCAAGTCCGTACGCTTCATTCCCTTACCCACTCTCCCCACTGCATTCAGGACAGCTGAACTTCTATTCCAGCATGTGTTCAGGTATTACGGCATTCCAGAGGAGATTGTCAGTGACAGGGGCCCGCAGTTTACCTCCAGAGTGTGGTCCAGCTTCATGACTAAGATGGGAGTGACGGTGAATCTCACCTCCGGTTATCACCCCCAAGCCAATGGGCAAGCTGAACGAGTCAATCAGGAACCGGGACGATTCCTCCGCACCTTTTGTGCCAACAACCCAGACGACAGACACGTACAAACACAAAGCAGATCGCCGCCGCAAAGAACACCCTAACTACCAACCAGGTGATCGGGTATGGTTGTCCACAAAGGACTTGAGACAAGCTCACGGCTGTAAAAAACTAGCGCCACGATATACTGGACCCTTCAAGATCCTCAAGCGGGTCAATGAAGTCACCTACCGTCTGGAACTGCCACGACACAGCCGCATCTCCCCTTCATTCCACGTATCACGTCTCAAACCTGTTGTTAACGGTCCTCTAGCCACCGAAGTACCAGCTGAAACTCCTCCGAACCCTCTGGAGATTGATGGACAACCGGTTTACCGCGTCAAGAACATCCTCAAATCTAGACGCAGGAGGGGCAAGCTGGAGTATTTGGTCGAGTGGGAAGGTTACGGACCTGAGGAACAGTGCTGGGTTCCCAAGCAGGATATACTGGATCCACAGCTCACCAAGGACTTTCATGTCACTCATCCTCATCTCCCAGGCCCAAGACCCCGGGGGAGGCCAAGAAAGAACTCAGCTCCCGGAGTGAGCCCTTTGGGGGGGGTTCTGTCACAGCTCGGTCCAATCAGAACTCAAATTCCCAAGATGCAATACTCACTTCTCAGGCACGCATGCGCTCACCATCCCCGGAGTTCTGATCAGACACACCTGGCACCAATCACACACACACACACACACACACACTAGTACTTAGGGAAGACATCCACCCAGAATCTACGCGAAGTATACGCTCAGTAAATTAGTTTGCTGCGTTACCAAGCTCTTCTAGTTCGTTGTTTCTTATAATCCTCGACCCTCGCTTCTCGTCTCGACTACGCTATCTGGATATCCCCATTTGTATTGTTCGCCCGATCGCTTGACCCTTGCTGACTCTACGACTACGCTTCCGGAACTTCCCGACTCTACTCTGTTCACTCGCCTCCCGCGCCTGCTTCCGTACCGTCTCAAGGTTCGTGACAGTTATGAATTGCCAGAAGGAATTCAGGACTCCAGTTCACAGCAGCCACAGCGCCTCTGCGTCACAGTCACATGACCACCCGCACCTGACAATCTGTCATGTGAAAAGAATAGCATCAATGTCTTTCCTTAGCCAGTGGCTATTGTTAATTTAAGAGGAGATATTTGCACATTTGAAACACAATTTAGTTTGCTTACTCAGGTGTCAACAGCTGTCTTTGTGTTCTTGGACAGTGTTGAAGAAATGGAGCACAGGTTATTTGCCTCTTTACAAGCAATTAAGCTGAATTTCTTGTGGTCAACTCTCAGAGATGTATGAGCCAGAATGTGAAGTCATCTATCGAACCAGCAGTTGATACTTTGAAACTGGAAAGAGATCACATCATTCTGAAAAGCCAAACAGTAAATTTGACTACTGTCTCTGTGATCAGTTCTGCCATAAAAATTGCTCGGTGAGGTCCACAAAGCATATGAAATCAATTATATGAAGACAATTGCTCAAGAATTTATTTCTTGGCATTTCTTTAATGAATGTAAATACAGAACCTGTGGATTAGCAGAGGGAACAGCAGAGGAAATCATGAAATGTATTAGAGTTCGTCCTATAGTGGAATATAAAAATTCATTGGCTCTTACATACATCTGTGACTAGCTTGTAGCCCGCTAGCATCACCTTACCGCTAGCCTTGTTTACATTTCACATCTATCGCATATTCCGCTGTTTTAAAAGCGAATATGCCGGTCGTTTCTCCGCTTTTGAGTGCAGATGAGGACTCGCTGGAGTTGCACATGGTGCTGTTGGAACTGGAGGCCATGGAGAAACAGAACCGCGTCCTACTCGACAAGTAGGCCCATCTGCAGGAGTGAAGAAATGCGCTGGAAACAGCTTGTGCTTCTGCCTACAAATCCAAGGTAAGCACGCAGCGTGGTATTACCACTCCCAGCCCCTCTATGCTGTGTGTTTCTCTGTGCAGGGACTGTGCACCCAAGACATGTCCAGCCGAGGTGTCCTTCACGCCGGCGCTGACACACCACGGACCTTGGGTGAACCATGCCAAATGCACATCCAGCACCTCTGATCTGAAGATAGATCTATTAAACATTAGATCTCTTACGTCTAAGGCTCTTATTGTTAACGAAATCATTACTGACCAGCAATATAACATAATGTGTTTAACAGAAACTTGGATTAAACCAAACGAGTACATAGCATTAAATGAAGCCAGTCCTCCTGGATACAGTTAAGTGCATCAGCCTCATTTAACTGGTAGAGGAAGAGGTGTCCCACTCATCCATAGTCAAAATCTAGGCGGCACACAAAAACCTAGTCATAAATTCAACTCTTTTGAAATTCTCTATACCAGTATAACTTATGTAGCCACAAAAAATAAAACAACTCCTCTAATTGTTATTTACAGACCCCTAGGGCCATATACTGAATTCCTTAGTGAATTTGCAGATTTTATCTTAAACCTGGTTGTTTCTGTAGATAAAGTATTAATCAGTGGTGATTTTAATATTCATTTTGATATTCCTCTGTGTCATGGAACGGTAATGGAGGCAGAAGCAAGTGCAGATCAATGATTTTGTTAACGAGCGACAGGCAGACAAATCCAAATCATAAGACAGAAGCGTGGTCAAAACAGGTAATGGGTCAGGTGATAACAAACGGGCATGAAATGGGCGAGGCTAGAATTGTAAACATGAAACAAGAAACAAAGTCAAAGAAGGGAAACATAACCAAACATATTGTTATTGGGGAAGATAACCAGGGGTGGAGACTCAGAAAACAAATGTATAAAAAGGGGAGCCCTGCTCCTAGGTCTTTTAGATAGCTTTTTGGGACGTCTCAAATTGTGTGGATCTTGTGTGGTGGAACAATAAATGTGGACCTTTGCTTTTTCTCACTCCCTGGTTCTGTGTCTTACTTTATTCATCAAGAGGCTATCAGATGTAAGTACTTTTAACGTTCAATAAATTATTGTAATTAAGTAGTGGGCTGAAATTGCACCCACAACACCCAGGTCTGCTGAAACAACCAACCAAGTTCTGTTCATGCTCAAGACTGCTGATACAATTAGCCAAGTTCTGCTCACGCCCGAGTCTGCTGACACGGACGATCGAGTTCTGCTCACGCACGTGTCGACTAACATGGACAACCGAGTTCTGCTCATGCCCGTGTCAGCTGACACGGACGACCGAGTTCTGTTCACGCCCAAGTTGGCTGACACGGCCGACCAAGTTCTGCTCACGCCTGAGTCTGCTGACACGGACGACCAAGCTCTGTTCATGACCGAATCTGTTGACACGGACAACCAAGCTCTGCTCACGCCCAAGTCTGCTGACACAACCAACCATGTTGTGCTCACACCTGAGCCTGCTGACACAGACAATCAAGTTCTGTACACTCCCGGGTCTGCTGACACAACCAACCCAGTTCAGACTCATGCCTGAGTCTGCTGACAAGGACGAGCAAGTTCTGCTCACACCCGAGTCTGCTGACAGAGAAAATCAAGTTCTGTGCACTCCCATGTCTCCTGACACAACCAACCCAGTTCTGCTCACGCCTGAGCCTGCTGACACGGACAACCAAGTTCTGCTCAAGCCCGAGTCTGCCGACACAACCCACCAAGTTTTGCTCACCCCTTAGTCTGCTGACACGGCCAAACGAGTTCTGCTCAAGCCTGAGTCTGCTGACATGGACAACCAAGTTCTGATCACGCCCAAGTCTGTAGACACAACCAACCAAGTTCTGCTCACGCCCGAGTCAGCTGACACAGACAAGCAAGCTATTCTCACGCCCAAACACAAACAAGTTCTGCTAATGCCTGAGTCTGTTAACACAGCCAACCAAGTTCAGAGTGCAGAGATCTTTGATCAGGAACACATAAAGGGACACTACCATCATATGGTAGTGTTATTTTCTTATCCTCTTATTTGTGTTAAAGTTTTGAAGTGTAATTTATCAGATGGAACTCCAGAGAAATTCAGCATGTTCCATTCCACTCATATTTATTATGTCAGTAGTCACAAAAATAGTTTTAGTAATATAAGGTAGTTATAATATTAGTGTCCAAGATTGGACAGATCCACACTGTGTACCTGGTCCAGAACCACCAATGTTGTCATGGTTTCCCCTTTAGGCAGCACGCGGGAGAGCATGTGAGTGCGCATGGACAAGCAAGGTGCGTGAGCACCTGCTTTTCCGTTGTTGACAATCGTGACATTTCTACATGTGCATTTGTTATGTTTCTGTTATATCTCCTCCCTGTTCTGTCATTGGCAATTGTTTCACGTGGGTCTGAATTACCCTCAGCCGTCAGCTATTAGGACGCTGATTATGTTTGTATATATACCGCGCGCCTCCCAGCACAGGGCACGGAATATTAGAATAGATAGAATAGAATAGAGAAGTCTAGTCTAGTCTAGTCTAGTCAATCCTAGTCCTAGTTTATGTCCATGTTAGGTTCCTTGTTAAAGTTAGTTAGGTTAAACATTAGATTTAGTCCACGCTGGTTTCTCCGCTACAGTCCCTCGCTGTTGTTTATGTTTCATGTTTGGTATATCGACCCCGTATCCCGTGACTGCGACTATGATCCCTGCCTTGCCCAGTTTATGCCCGTTTGCCCATCGTCTGACCGTTGCATGTTTTGGATTACGTTTACGGATTACGATTTGGATTTTCCTGCTGTTGTCTCTCTTAAATAAAACTGTTCACACTGCACTTGCATCCGTCCCGATCTTCCTTACGTCACGATTCGTGACACATGTCCATAAAACTGAAAATCAGGGAGACTTAATTGGTGTTTCACATGTATGTGTGTATATATATATATATATATATATATATATATATATATATATATATATATATATATATATATATATATATATATATATACACTTAAAGACTACATTCTACATAACCCTGACTTAAACATGCACATTTGGTTGGTGCTTAAAATCAGAGGATTAACTTCACTGATATTATGAAATACCTTCAAATTTAATATTAAACATTATAATAAAAATACACATGAGTGGCATGTTGGTGCACCAGGTAGTGTTGCCACCTCAAAGCTCCAGGTTCCCTTGTTTGATCCAACTCCAAGTTCCCTGGTTCGATCCAGGGTGTATTCTTGCCTGCCGTCCAGGATAAGCTCTGGATCCACTTTAACCCTGACGAGGATCAAGTGCTTACTGAAGCTGAATGAATGAATGTGGGTTTTGCCTTTGATTTGTACATTTGTAGTTGTAAAAAGCAAGTTTTGAAACTGTAAACAGAAAACTGTCACATTCCATGAGGTGGATTCTGGTCAGGTAACTTCTGGAAGCATTCTTTTGCAAGTTTTAAAAAACGATTAATCATTGTAAATTGCTGTTGTTTCTTACAGTGAGGAGATGAGACACAGTAGATGAAAATGTACCTGTATGGTTGGACATTCCACTAATGCATGCATAGTTTGATCTGAAATGAGATGAACTTTATATTTTGTGAAACTGAAATATTATGCTGCTGACAGGGTTCTTAAATATTAACAAAAATGATTCAAAACCCTGACAAAATATTTTGTATTTGGGCTTGCATTTTCAAATCATGGCATTTTCAAAGTCATGAGAAAACTCTGCCAACATGTAGAACAGGTTTTCAAAACAAAGACTCGCATGAGATGGCATTTACTTTTGGTTTTGATCATAAGAAGAAAATACATGACATGTCCTCTTATTTGTGTTTAACAAATTAAAAGTAAAATTTTCATAGTCTATTGTGTTATTATTGTGATTATTGAGTATTGTGAATCAGATTGTGAATGTCATGTGCTCCATTCATTGAGAAAATCTGAGTATAATTCAGCTTGCTCCTTTACACTCACATTAAATCAACAGTCACAGAAATGGATTCAGAAATATAACCTTATTTAGCAGTTTAAGATTGTCCCTTCCTTGGACCCAACCCAGAACCCCTTTTTTCCAGTAAAATTGAAGAACTCTGTAACTTCACACGGGGGTTTTCTTAATGTATTAACGTTTATTCACATTTTAAATTAGTTTCTTTTTATTTATTAATAAATAAATGATTTAGTATATACATTTAGTAAGTTAATGAAGACATTTACGACAATGTATTCAGAATTCAGTCATCTAAGTAAACTACCGAACCATGATGAAAACATGCAACATTATATGTTAACAAATTTTCAGGTATGCCTTTATGCAGATGGTTTCAAAGGTCCAACTACAAGAAAAGTTCCCTCATGTGGACAAAGTACCTTTTTCATCATGTAAAAGTAGATGAAGAGACTAGCCAAATATTTCCCATGAATGAGAATATATGATCTATAAATCTCTTAATCTATGATTATGCATTGAGAGAATTTTGTAAAACTAAAAAAAAACAAAAAACAACCCATGTCAGACATACAGCATTTTGCTGGAACAAAGTAACATCTTTTTGAAAAGAAAAGAAAAAATTTATAAGTTGATGCATCATATTGTTTAATATTTTACCTCATATTACTTGTTAAATATCTTGGACAGAGATAAGGAATACAATTGAAACAGCATATAAACAAGTGTTTAATTTTAATATGGGAAATTTTTAGTGAAATTCTCATTTGTAGTATTAGTTTTTAAAATATAATGTTCAAAACTATTAAGGGAAGGTATTCACTTTTTTGCCGATCAGATGATTGGAATGAAATCCCTGCTGAATTAAGAAGTTAAAAAAAACCCCATTGGGTTATTCTATTAAAAGAAAAAAAAAATGCTTGCTAGGAAATCAGGAGTGCCAATGTGGTGTTTAGTTAGCATACTAATAATGTTCAAACCAATTAGTGTTGAGATTATATCATGGGTTGTGTTGCGATTCATCGTGCTTGGTGCATTATGTGTCAGTTTTATGTGTTATGTAACCATGTTCTTTAAAAAGGCTGCACATGTTTGCTAAACACATGTTTGCTAAACTCTTTTTTTTTAATCTGACGGAATAAATATGATGTTTGTAAATGTTTAAAATTTCTCAAATGTTTGTTAATTTCTTATATCAATTTGATATTTTCTTGTTTTGGGCAAGCCTGGGCACATCATATTCTAACACACAACTGACCGCACTTCAGTTCCATAAAGTCCTGTGCATTTATAGGAAATCATAATACCTCAAAGCCAGTTGTTTTTTTCACCCTTTGTTTCCTGCAAGAGCAAGTTAATCCACTTTCAGTTTTGGAGTATAAATTATGCCCGTAACCAGCTGTAACAGAAAGAACACAGATATCACAACGAGAACTTATCCTCGGTGTCTTTAAGAGAGTACATTTGGTAAGTAATGATGGCACTTCATAATTTTCTATACTACAAAATTATTTGTGTTGTTATTTTGTTGTCAGCTACAAACTTTTATACTTCCATGTGTAAGGTTTAATGGGTGTTTTACAGAACTGGAAAGAAAAGTGTACATTACATTGAATAAAAATAGCTTGTGTTGTAAATGAGAAAAGGGGGAAAAACATGAGATTTTGTATTGGAGACATTGGAGATTATTTGCCTATATATATATATATATATATATATATATATATATATATATATATATATATATATATATATATATATATATATATATAAGTAATATATATATATATATATATATATATATATATATATATATATATATATATATATTACTTATATTTTTTCTTAGTTCCTTTAGCAACCTGGTCTGATAACGAAATTGTATGATTGTTTTTTCTGCGGGCATTTGTATGAAAGCTTATCTGGGTGAAAATTAGATGGGAGTTTTTTTTTTTTTTTTTAAAGACTAGTTCAATAAAAGATACATCAAATTAGATAAATTACATGGCTAAAACATCTTAACAATTTAATAAATTTTACTGTACAGTATATTGATTAACAGAGAATGTACCTGAACTTTGAGCCTCTTCTATAAGAGTTTTGTTATGAACTCTGAAATCCAGAATTTAATGAGTGATTTTAAAGTACTTTGTAAACTCCTTTCCTGCATCAACAATGCAAAGGCAATGCAAGTCAAAATCTGAACCAATGATCTCACAATATGTCCTCATGGTATAAATTCACGACAAACAATATAAGAAATTATTAACAACATGTGAATTGATTGACGAAATCAATCAATTTTTATTTCAATCTCAGCTATTAACAAACAAAAATGACATGTTTCAGTAGCAATTACTTAAAACAGTCATAGTGTCATGATCCATGTTCAGAAGGTTTAAGTACATATCTATAGCCAAGAGTTCAAACATAATCAATAATAAATAACATGCCTAGAGTGTAAGAGCGTAATCCAAAATAGAGTGAGTGTTCAATACACAACAATGCAAACATGATAAATAAATCTCAGAACACACACCCATTCATACACTATGGATAATTTTGCACTCACCAATCAGCCTACAATGTATGTCTTTGGATGGGTGAAGAAAACTGAAGGACCTGTAGGAAACCACCAAAGTACAGGGAGAACATGCAAACTCTCAACCCTGGACGTGTGAGGCAAATGCTCTAACCATTAAACCACAGTGCATCCATTTTATATAATTATATATTTTATTTATATATGATGTATTTTACAAAATATTAGATGCCATGAATGTACCTTCTGCAATCATTTACACATTTTAATGGCCATGTAATACCAAGCAATGTGATAACGTGAAGTTAAAAATGACTTTATATGGCCATGGGATTGTTTCAACTCAGGAATGCTGTCATTTGCTACTACTGTGAAGCAACTGTTTGATGCCATACACAACAGTGCTTCACATGTTCGCTGAGAGAAGGCTAATAATTTAGCGGAAGGAATTTGGCCAATAGGTGCTGCAAGCCTTTTATAATTGATCAATTGGTGTGCGAAAAGGCAGGAAGAACAGAGAGGGGATAAAGCAATGCAAATATGCACACACATGATGCAGACCATAATCACATCATAATGAAATTAAAGCCGAATCCCAGACATTTTCTAAAATTAGAAATCCTGGCTGGATGCTTTTTTAAGGTCTGAAAAAGAGCACATGTCTGGGAAAAAGAAGACGTATGGTCACCATTACAAAAGCATTTCAGAGAACAATTTGTGTTCATATGTACCAAATTAATTTTGCGCAAAAATTTATTTGCACATGCACCAGGAGGTTGCTCACATGAGCCAGAACTGGCAAGAGAGAACTAGAACTATAATCAAGCAGCTGTATATTTTGCGTTATGTTAAAAGATGAATTTCTTTGGTTTTAAATTGAAAAAAAAATAAAAATAAAATAATAATAATCCTGATAGTATTCCCATTGTTTTTTACAAAAGTAAATTTTTAGAAAATGCCTCAAAATGAAATCCGATTACTTTGCTTTTCGATGTAACTGAAACGGATTACAGTTACTATTATGTTGTATCCTGTTTATGTAACACCGTTACATGTCTTCGGTTAATCTCCAAGCCTGGTGAGAAGCATGCTCAATTGGGTTGAGATCAGGTTACTGACTCAGCCATTTAAGAACACTCCATTTCAAATCATGTTCTGTTTTTCTCTCCACAGATATTTCAGAAAATTTGTAACAACCATCAAATTTATGGTGAAGAAATATGGCCTCTGACACAGATGACACAGACGAAAGTAACTACACACTAGCATTTTTGAGTACTGAATATTCCTTCAAAAATGTATGGATGTTTGTGTGTGATTCATTATATACTGTTCTCCCATGTGTGCATGTACCTTAATCCTTGCCTCGTCTCACTGCAACAGAGAACAATAATTAAGAGAATTCCCCATAGGTGTGCAATCCTTACCACTCGCCTTCTCCGGCTCTGCCATCCATTCACAAACCAGCGCTTGTACATGCCCCCGCCTCCACAACTGTATTCTTCTAATATAGTTTGCTTTGATAATACTTCACTTTAATAATACTACCTGTGTCTAATCAAACGTGTTTCTTTTAGTGCAAGACTGTGGCTCAGGATCAGCACAGACCGAGTCGAGCCAGCTCAAAGGTGAGTAAAAGCTGGGATTTTATAGGATCAAATGAGATAAAACAGAGAGACAGGTCAAACATTTTGCCACTGCACTACTTCAAATATGGCTTAAAATTAGTTTATTGTTTTTTTTTTTTTTTTTATTATTAGTATTTTTTTTTAAGAATTGACTTCCCAGTGAAATCAAGTTAAAAGATTTTTACATAAAGGTTTTTAATTACACTTTAAAATCTAGTATATTACTCTTTATATTATTTTAATTCTACTATGTATTATTGGTATAATGTTTGTGGATTAAAACTTGTGCACATGAAACATAAATAACATGTACAATGAATAAGTAGACCTGAGCATTTTGAATTTTTAGAAATAGAGTATTTAGAAATACATCTTATACCCATTTATAAAACAAAAATAATAGGTGGAAAAAAAAAAAAAAAAAAAAAAAATATATATATATATATATATATATATATATATATATATATATATATATATATATATATATATATATATATATTCAGCTAGTGTATTTCTCTATTTCTCAAGTATACTTATAAATGCTAGCATATAAAAATTATTTTGCTTTTCCCAAGTACTTAGATTGGCCTATCATAAATGCATTGTTAATTAAAGGGTCATGACATGAGAAATCAATTTTTCCTCAATCTGTTGACATATTGTCATTGTACCATTAAAACGTCCTGCAAGATTCATAGCTTAATACGTCCTCCTCAGTATAAAAAGAGCATTTATTTAACCAAGCCTCGTCTGGATTTGGAGAGATTTGTTACATCACATGGGCAAATACATTTGCACATGACTGCCCCTGCAGCAAGACTTGTTGCAGCGACTAAAATGGGAAAAACATTATAGCACATTTGATCCGTAGCCTCCTGTGCTTGTGAGCAGAAGTAGTGATGATCTGAGATTAAAGAGAAGCAGCCAATTAGCTTAGCTTAGCCTTGCTTATGGTCTTGGTGTGTTTAAAGTATAATAATAATAATAATAATAATAATAATAATAATAATAATAATAATAATAATAAAACACACACTTTTTGTTGAAATCAAGCAAAATCTTGGTGTAGCTCCTATCTTGGATGAAGTGTCCAGCTTGGCACTGCTTCGGTGCCCGAGTCCGAGCAGTGCCCAGCTGGACACTTCACCCAGGAAAAATGTAGGCCATGGCCAAGGAGTTGCAGGCCAGATTCTGGATTCCTGTTGCCATCAAACAGATGATGACAGATGATGGTGATGCTCACTTACAGAGATGAGAGCTACACTGAGATTTTGTTCGATTGCAACAAAAAGTGAGTGTGCTTCATTATTATTATTTTGGTTTAAACACGCTAAAGCGCTAATCTAAGCTAATTGTCGTTCATGCTTTTGCCACAGATACAACACCATTTATATAAAAGTTGGGATTTTTTAAAAATGCAATAAAAACAAAAATCTGTGATTTGACAAGTCTCTTGAAACTTTACATAACTGAGAAAAGTACAAAGAAAAGATTTTCAATGTTGTCAATGAACAACTTAATTGTATTTTGTTAATATAAACAAATTTAGAATTTGATGCCTTCAACACACTCAAAAAAAGTTGGGACAGAGACAGGTTTACTGCTATGTTACATCAACCTTACTTTTAATTACACTTTTTAATTGTTTGTGAACCGGGGATACTAATTTTTGCACTCTTGCAAGTGGAATTTTTGCCCATTCTTGCTTGATACAATACTTGAGCTGCTCAACAGTCCCTGGTCGCCATTGTCTGATTCTCCTCTTCATGATGCACCATAGAAGACAGATCTGGACTGCTGGCAGGCCAGTCAAACACACGTGTCCTGTGTCTACAAAGCCACGCTGTTGTAGCACGTGCTAAATGAGACCTGCCATTGTCCTTCTGAAATAACCATGGACCGCGAAAAGACGTTTCCTTGATGGCACATACGTCTCTGTAAAATCTCAATATACACCTCCATGTCAATGGTACCGTCACACATATGCAAGTCACCAATGCAGTGGACACTGATGCACTGCCATACCATCACAGATGCTGGCTTTTGCGCCTTTCAATTATAACAGTCTGGTTGGGCTTTTTCATCTTTGGCAAGAATTCAATGTCCATTTTTCCCGAAAACAAGCTAAAATGTGGACTCATCTGACCACAGAACACGTTTCCACTGTCTTTCAGTCCATCTGAGATGAGCTCGGGCCCAGAGAATTCTGCAGTGTCTCTCCATAGAATTGATGCGTGGCTTTCTCCTTGTGTAATAGATATTCAGGTTGCATTCTGGAAGTAGAGGTTGACTGTGTTAAGTGACGACGGTTTTCTGAAGTACTCCCAAGCCCATGTGGTTATATTTATCACAGTAGCATGACGATTTCTCAGGCAATGCCACCTGAGGACTTGTGTCACGCACATTCAACAGTGGTTTCCGACCTTACTCTATAGGCACGGAGATTTCTCTGGATTCTCTGAATCTTTGTACAATATTATGCACTGTAGATGGTGAAAGACCTAATTTTTTTTACAATCTTGCATTGAGCAATGTTCTTTTTGAACTGACTGACAATTCTCACATGAAGTTTGGCACAAAGTGGTGAGCCACGTCCCATCCTTGCTTGCAAAGACTGAGCTTTTGGTGGATGCTCCTCTTATGCACAATACTGATAACCTCCCATGTTACCAATTAATAAGGTGTTACTTGAATATTCTGTAAATCTTATTTTGCCTCTGTCACAACTTTTTTGTGTATGGTGAAGGCATCACATTCTAAATTTGTTTATATTTACAAAAAACAATTAAGTTGTTCAGTGAAAACTTGTGAATATCTTTTTTTGTACTTTTGTCAGTTAATTACAGTTTCAAGAGACTTGTAAAACCACAGACTTTTGTTTTTATTTAATTTTAGAAAAGGGTTGTAAATGGCCACAATAGCAAAGAGCACACACTGCTTCTCCTTCATCTCGTAGGATATGATGCATATATACACTGGTAATTTTATCTACAATTCTTCCCCCTCCAGAATGTTTAACTTTAGCAGCAAGAAAACTGGCTTGCTGTCAAAAGTGGAATGTTATGGTAGGGGGCACTGATAATTAATTCATAGATGTTAGCCAATCATAGCAGTGGGTGGTTACATTGAAGTGTAAAAGGACACAAAAACCATTTCAATAAGAGGGTCAGAGACTGGGTGTAAAAGGGTACTAAATTACTAAATGTTGTATGTTTTTTGTGCAGAAAACCTTTCTAATATTATAATTACACCTCAGGGAAAATAATAAAAAAACATGTCCTGACCCCTTTAATATGCTAAGACATGATCGCATAACAAGTTTAAACAGTACATCTCTTCAAATATATGTTTTTCATAAAAACTTGGTAATATATTTTAATGAACCCAATACATTCACAGAGCAGATCTGAAGCCAGTGTATTACTTTGTCTACCAAAACTCATGAGGAGACATTTGACATTACTTGGGGCTATTGTCTCAGGAGACAAATTGGAGAAACAGGAGACTTCTTGTAGGATTTAAAGGCAGAATTCAACCTTTTATTTCCGCTTTTCCTCATTGCTGTCGTGTTTCTGAAACAATAGTGAAATTAACATTGACATAAAATTATCTCAACTTTCAGATGATCTTCGTTCATTTTTGAAAACTCTGGGACTTGAAAAGTACTACCCACACAAACTAACTGTGAGGTCTTTCCTGGAGATCAACAGTGCCAGTGTATCTGATGAAGAGGTTCACTCACTGCAAGCTATGCCATTGGCTTTCCTACGCAAGTTACTGATGGCTAATTCCAATTCAAGATCTTTACTATCTGCACCTGGTGAAAATCATGAAACAGATGACTTGTTCGCTGAGCAGGACAATGATGGTAGTCCAAATCTTCTAGATCTCCACACTGCCCTCTTTGTTTGTGCAGACAGTTTCCTTCAGCAAGAAATAGCACTTAAAATGTCAATGTGCCAGTTTGCAGTACCTTTTCTGTTACCTCAAGGAGTACATAATCAATGTACTCTTATGTTATGGGCTCTTAGAGGTATCCTGAAAGAATGGCGTCCCCATTCACTGTCAGAATCTAAAGAGTTTGTTGAAGACAGTGTTGTTCATGCAAAAATTCCCTTCATATCATTTGTGAGGCTAAGCAACTGCAGCTTGTCCAAATCCCACATTTTGAACCAAGTGCTCAACAATTCACAGCAGCACCATGATTTCTTTTCTCATCGAGAAATGATCGGAGGATCTGCACCCAGGGTAATCGCTAATGGGATGGTTGAAATATGCTGGAATCTGCCATGTGGGAGAAAGAACATTGATGTCTTTCCTGAGGCAGTGGCTATCGCTAATTTAAGAGGAGATGCTTGCACTTTTGAAACACAATTCAGTTTCCTTACTCAGGTGTCCACGGCTGTCTTTGTGTTCCTGGACAGTGTTGACAAAAATGAGCAAAGTCTGATTGCCTCTTTACAAGAAATTAAGTCCAAAATCTTTCTTGTGGTCAACTCTCAGAGAAATATGAGCCCAAATGTGAAGTCATCTATTGACGCAGTAGTTGATACTCTGCAGTTGAAAAGAGAACAAATAATTGTGAAAAGTCAAAAAGTGAATTTGGCCAATTTCTCAATTATGATCAGTTCTGCCATTAAAAAATTGCTTGGTGAGCAAAACCACACATGTGAAATCAACACTATGAAGGCAGTTGCTCAAGAATTAGGTCTTGCCATTGATGAAAGTGAAAACAGAGCCTGTGAATCAGCAGAGGAAACAGCAGAGAAAATCATGAAAAGTATTGGAGTTCGTCCTATAGTGGAATATAAAAAGACACGGCTGCCACTGCAAGGTGAAAACTGGAAAAGATTGGCTCAGATAGAAAAAGAGCAATGCCGATTACAACATGCAGGGGACTTGAGTTTGGAGGTGTATAAGGACCAACTTCAATATGAAAAAGAAGAAATTCATAACAAACAAAGCCAGTATAAAATGACAGAAACAATGGATATATTAGTAAAGGCATTGTCAAAGTCTGATGAGCGAGACTTCTTTCTCAGATGGCTGGGACTAAAGCTAGATATGCGATCACGCAAACACTTGTCAAAGCTTCGTCACAAATACACAGAGTGTGAACAAAAGAAGGACAAAGACGGTATTGCTCAATTAGACAAGGAGCTTCTTGATTGTTCTCTTGGCGTAGAGCACTACATGAGAGAAATGGGACAAATCTATGAGGCTGCTTCATTTGATTCAACGAAAATGTCTGAAAAAATAAGCAGTCTCCCTACTCTGGCTGCCAAAATGCTTCTAGCTGGGTTTCCTCTTGAATTCCTTGATGGAGATGCATCAAATATCCCAGAGAAATGGGTGAGTGAAGTTCTCATGGAGCTTCACCGGATGGTTGGCCAGAAGAGCCGTTTGCTGGTTATCACTGTGTTAGGGGTTCAGAGTACGGGTAAATCAACACTACTCAACACTATGTTTGGAGTTCAGTTTGCAGTGAGCAGTGGACGATGCACACGTGGAGCATTCATGATTTTCCTTCCTGTGGGTAATGACTTGAAGGAAGAGTTACATTGTGACTTTGTCCTTGTAATTGATACAGAGGGTTTGAAATCACCAGCACTGGCACAACTGGAAGACAGTTATGAACATGACAATGAGTTGGCGACATTTGTGATTGGTCTTAGTGATGTAACCATCATCAATATAGCAATGGAGAATTCCACAGAGATGAAGGACGTCTTACAGATAGCAGTTCATGCTTTTTTACGGATGAAGGAAGTTGGTAAAAAAGCAGTTTGTCATTTTGTTCACCAAAATGTTGCTGTTGTATCTGCACATGAAAAAGGCATGACAGACCGAAAAAAGCTCCTGGACCAATTAAATGAGATGACAACGATTGCAGCTGAAATGGAAAAGCAGCCTAATGTGAAGAAATTCACAGATGTCTTAGATTATGATGTGGAAAAGAATAACTGGTATATTCCAGGTCTATGGCATGGCACACCACCAATGGCCCCAGTTAATACAGGCTACAGTGAGGCTGTACTTGAGTTTAAGAAAAAACTCTTGGAGATGCTTAAAGCAAGAAAAGATGAACAAGCCTCTCAGATCCCCGAGTTCCTGCAGTGGATGAGTAGCCTATGGAGAGCAGTGAAATTTGAGAACTTCATATTTAGTTTCAGAAATGTTCTTGTGGCCCATGCCTATGACAACCTTTGTAAAGAGTTTTCAGAGTGGGAGTGGTCTTTCAGAAGACATATCTACTCTTTGCTAACTAGTGCAGAAGTTAAAATTTCTAACACTGAAAGCAATTGTACTCACGAGGTTGTTGAACCACTTGAACAAAATTTAGATACAGAGATCATGCTTCAGACAAAAGAAATTACTGAAAAATTGAAAGACTACTTCAAAAAGAAAGACAGTAATGTGCATTTAGTGGTAAAGTACAAAGCTGATTTTACCAATAGTATTAAATCTCTGGGGACTGAAATGAAGCATGAAGTGAGAAAGAAATTAGAAGCTGCTGCTGAGAAGAGGAGAAACAAGGAGAAAATAGAAGAGATACAAAATAAGCAAGCTGCTATGATTGAGTGTCAAGTCCGGCAGTTACTGCAGAATTACAAAGATTGTAAAGATACGGTGTCTGATGATGACCTCAAAGCTGATTTTGAGAGAATGTGGAGTAGAGAAGTGGCAAACATCACTTGTCCAAAAGAACGGGATGTTCCTGCTGATGTTTTGAAGCAACTGAGAGCAAGTTTAATCAATCGCAATGTCAATGAGGATTTGCAGAGTATTGAGAATTTGACACAATATGGACTAGAGGAATTCCAGGTCAAAGACAAACATGTAAAACTGCTTAATAAAATTAAAGGACTTTTTACTCAAAGTAATGCAAAGCAAGCTCTAGAGATTGTTACATTTCGTGTCATTACCAGTTGTAGGAGGAAGATTGATCAGATTATACAATGTGGAAGTGATTACCAAGAGACATTTACAAAAGATGTGCTTGAGCTAATAGATGCACAACTCAAAAAAGAAGGCTCTAAAATTAATACCAAATTTGAACTTGACATCAAATTGCACATTTGTGGCATTGCCTCTCGGAAATTCACCAAGATGCACAGGAAGTATCTCACTGAGCAAGATCCATTAAATCATATACAGAAATTTAAGAGGCAGTATCTCTCTGATTTCATTGATTTGTACAGAGAGAGGGACCAGTGCCAGAGTAAATCACAAGACTTCACTCAGCTCTGTCTCAAGCCAGCAGTGACTGAGTACATCAACCAGTCCCTGGGAACTGACATTGTTGATGCAGTTTTGGAAAGTAAAGCTACTGAGTATAGTTCACGAGCACTGTTTCAGTACACCATCCTGAAGGAACTACTGGAAAAATCCAACTTCAGTGACTTTGTAGAGTATATTTTGCATTATGAGAATTATGTCAAAGACTGGATATACAATCACATCATTGAATGTTTCTCCAAAGACATATCTTTGCAAGAACTGAAACTGAAGAAGCTGGACAGAGTAGTTAAAAAGATCACTAAAGCAGTAGAAGCATCTAAGCTTGAACCCAATAAGTTTCCTTTGCCCAATAATGCAGAAGGTACCACAATGTTTATCCAGAACCTTTGCAAAGCTATGAGTGATGTCATCTCAATATCCATGAGCACAGTGGAGAGGGTCCTGTTTCAGAACACAAGCTGTTGTGAACCATTCATCAAAGGTCTCTATGAATGTATTAATCATCTAAAACAGCAAATATCAAAGGAGATCTCAGGTTCAGTGGATATCATTGAGACACTGAAAAATGTGTCAGTAAAACCCCAAGAAGAGCTTTTCAAGAGGGTGTTTGGATGTGGGATGGAGTGTCCCTTTTGCAAAACACCATGTGAGGCAGGGGGAGTGAAACATCAGCTACACTTTGCAGCTGTGCATAGACCACAAGGACTTGCCACGTACTCAGATTTGGAGACTGGTTTCCTTTTTGAGGAGATTTGTACATCTAGCGTACATGGCAACGGGACATTTATAAATTATGATACATATTTCCAACCTCAACCGTACAAAGACTACCAGAAAATCTACCCAGACTGGCATATCGCACCTGACATGTCTATAGAGGCCTCAGACTACTGGAAGTATGTGCTGGTGACATTCAATAAGCAATTTGCTGAACAGTATGATGTAAATCCAGCTGTGTATCCAGGTGCATGGAATAAAATAACAAAAGAAAAGGCTCTTAGTAGTCTGAAATCTACCTTAAATATGAATATGAAACAGGTTTGTTAGTAGAGACTCCAAATACAGAAAACAGTGCTGAAAAAATTAATTGTTCCTAATTTGCCCTTTTGAATCTGTTTGGAAATTGAGTGGAGAAAAATGTGTCAGTTAAGTTTTGGTAATCATTACTACTAAAATATGGAATCAATCTTAAGAGCGACGAGACTTACAATCAATTAAATTTTGTGAAATAAAAGTAGATTGTGTGTAATAACTCACAATAAATTAACAAAGCAATTAAATCTAAAATAGAATAATGAGCATGGTTTGTATTGTATTTGAATGTATTTGTTATTTTACTGTCATAATTATATTTATTAATTACTTTGTTCCAAAATACATATTGTAACAGCAAGGCCAGTTGTTTTGATTTTGAGATTAAACTTCTATTTCCTGATATTTACATCTAAATGTGTTCAACAACTTACATGACATTCCAGACCACTCAATTTTAGGTGAGCAAAAGTATAGGAACTGATAGCCTTAAAGTAAATGAAAGCAAATAATGCTTAATCTTTGGTTGCATAGCTCGTTTGCAAGAAATGTAGCAAGCAAGCTTGTACTGATGCTTCTTTCTCTTTTTGTTTGTTTTGATGGCTTTCTCCTTTCAGTCTCTTCTTCAAAAGGTGAAATGCATGCTCAATTGGGTTAAGGTCTTATGATTGACTTGACCAGTCTAAAACCTTTGACTTTTTTCCCCTGATGTCTTTGTTGTGTTAGCATTGTGTTTTGGGTCATTGTCTTGATGCATGATGTTATTCCACTTAATTAGATTGAATGCATTTCTCTGTAAATTGGCAGACAATATATTCCGGGAACATTCTGAATGCATTCTGCTGCTACAATCATGAGTTGCATCATCAATAAAGATTAGTAAAACTGTTCCAGAAGCAAAGTTTTTCTTCACAACTCTAAAATTTTTTCTTTCATCAAGTGCTGTTTTCCTCCTCCTTGGCCGACATACCAAAACTGAGATCTAATAACAAGTTCAAGTTCATGGCTATTTAGAAAATGAAACACAGAAATACCTGCAGGTATGTGAACAAAACATTATTATGAAAAGCCCTGAATGCTGACAGATGGCACCTCAGAGTTGCCAACTTTCGATTTCATTTTGCATACCAGCAATTCCTGATCAGATTCTACATGGAAACTTTTTACCCACCTTTGTTTATCCTTAAGTACAAACACATGGCGTAAGTTTGTTTTGAAAAGTGTTGCGGACAAATATGAGGGTGCGGCAGAGCGATGAGCAAAATACAAAACACCTTCGCAACAGCCCTGTTGTAAGTATACCCACATACAGTATGCAGTAAGGTACAATCATAAAACATTTTTAAATAAATAAAGAGCTCCACTGACCCACACCTCCATTACATTAATCTACATTAAATGTATTGTCATAATTCTTCATGGATTGTTCCAGACAATATTTTTGAAATTGCAAACCAATATGCTCTTAAACGCTGCTTGTGTGTATTCCATCCCTTCATACTTGAACCTGGTAGAACCACCTTTTGCTAAAACAACAGATGTATGTTGGAGTAAGTTCCTACAGGTTTTTCAGGTTGGCTGGATGTAGTTTGCTGCCTGCAATTTGCAAACACTTCCCCAGACTCTCAATGGAATTCAGATCTGGACTTCGGCTTGGCCAAAGTATACAATATTCATCTTTTTGTTTTTAAACTCTTATGCGTTGCTTTGGGCTTGTGTTTGAGACCAAATTTCTTGCTGAAAAGTGACATTTCTCCTTTTCTTTAGCAGACTAAAGCAGGTTCTCTTGTAATATTGCCCTGTTTTGTGCTCCATTCATCTCCCTTTAATTTTTACAAGAAGCCCAGGTTCTGAGGATGAAATGTGTCCCCAGAGTAAGATAAAAGACTTGTGATGGAAAACAGACAATGTACAGGCAGAGCCAGAAAGACTGGGCAGGATAATTGGGAGTAAAATCAAGAATAAAACATGCAACAAAAAGCAGCAAGAATTGCTTTAAACATGAATAAGAATTACCAGGTACAAATAGAACACAAACTATTAGTAGGATCTTTGAACATGTTTACAGTGGGAGAGTAATGTAGTAGAAACCATTCATCAGCCTCAGGAATAAACATGGGTGCAATTAGCAAAAGAACATGCACAGAAAGGCAGCAACTTTTGGAGAACTGTCTTATTTTCAGATGAATCCATATTTAACTTGAATGGATCTGATGGCAGAGTGTTTGTCTGAAGAAAGCCAGGAGAAACATTCCAACCAAACTGCACTAAAGGTACAGAAGTGTTTTTCTACAGTGGTGTTGGTGATCGTGTGTTCATTGATTGCATCATGAACTCAGAAGTCTAAAAGCAGATATCTCATATTGAAGCAAAAGCCAGTTAACATTTAATATAGCCACTTTAAGATTGTCAGCAGGAGAGGTGCTTCAGGCAAAGAAATGACAATGATCCACACATGGAGGGAGTGTACACATGTTGTCCATACAAAAGCAAAATTTTGTTTGGTAACATTTTAGAATACTGATCCATCATTAATGATTAACTACACAGGAATAAATGAAAAAAGCAATATTAACATTCTAGTAACTACTATTAACTAACTAGAAACTCCAACTAACGAATTAGTAAGTAATAGCGCACAGATGAATACGGTAGTTCACTATTAGCTAATCAATAACTACTATTTCTTTTATGCCTCCTGGAGAACTACTAAAAAACTATTTATAACTACTATTTCTTTCATGACTCCCAGAGAACTATTAAGAAACTATATACAGTTTCACAATTAATACAGTTTTCTATATACAGTCTCCATCCAGACAATGTCTTTTTCAGAGAAGGCCTTGCATTTTTTAGCAAGCAATGCTAAACCACATACTGCATCTATTACAACGGCATGACTTCGTAGTAAAAGGGTCCGGGTGCTTAACTGGCCTGCTGGCAGTCCAGACTTTTCACCAATTAAAAACAATTGGCGCATCATGAAACCAAAAATACGACAAAGAAGGCCCAGAACTGTTGAGTAGTATCAGTACGAATGGGACAACCTTCTTCTAACAAATCTCCAGCAACTGATCTTCTCACTTCCCAGACATATACAGACTGTTGCTACACAGTGGAAAACATGGGCCTGTCCGAACTTTTTTGAGATGTGTTGCTGCCATCAAATTTCAAATTACCTTATTTTCCCTGTAAAATAGTACATTTCTTCAGTTTAAACATCCATCCATCCATCCATCTTCTATACTGCTTATCCTTACTGGGTCAAGTGGAACCTGGAACCTATCCGCAGGAGCATCGGGCACAAGGCGGGGTACATCCTGGACAGGGTGCCAAACCATCACAGGGCACCTCAGTTTAAACATTTGATATGTTTTCTATGTTCTATTGTGAATAAAATATGGGAGATTTGCAAATCATTGCATTCTGATTTCATTTACATTTTACACAGCGTCCCAACTTTTTTGGAATCGGGGTTTGTATATATTTAGGTCTCCTAACACTTCTGCTTCATAATCTGGTCCACAAAAATCTGTTAAGCATTTATATGTGTGTATGCCATTCATTATAAGACATTATGCTTGGCATATAACATTTATAATGTAAAGTATTACGTATGGAGAACATAATTCATATTATGTATAAAATCTTTAAAAAACCTAAATCCATGTTATATGTTTGCACCATGTAGATAAGGTACATTTCATTATACGATATACCCATGTACAGTATATGTATGACGACAATAATGTTGAATTGATTCAGATTGAAGGAATATGAGAGTTTATTCGTTTATTATGTTTTTATTAGTTTATCATAAAGTAGTTCTCTAAATGTATAATTGTAATACAACTTGCCTTCACAACCAATTTTGCTTTGCAGATATATTTTTATATCTGTGCATGCAATTAATTCATGAATATACCCATACTGTATGATCATAAAGAATATTCTGAAAAATGCATTAATTGGAATTTCAGAAATTAATTAATAAACATAATTGTGACATTTTAACAAAATTGTAACAACATGATTAATAATTGTAACATTTTCATGAACATTGCAATTACAGAAATAATCAAACCATTTTTTTAAAATCACCGTAGACATACAATACACATATGTTTAATAGAAACCATTTAACTCCCTGAAAATCACTTTTAGTTAGACTTGTTATATATTTAGATAATAGTCAGCAGGGAAGATTCTTTTTTCATTATAACAAAAAGACAGCTCAACTGACATTGTCCCCCCCCCATGCTTTAGTTGTTTAGTTGCATTTTGTTCACAATTGCCAATACATTTATTGTGACTTTTTGGAAGTTTTTTTCTCATTTAATATTGAAATTATTCTTCAAACTAATAAGAGCCTGCTCTTTAGTGATTTTCTTCCATTCTTCTGGATACACAGCTGGCTCTGCTTTATAACTTTCAGCAAATTGTTTACTGAATGTCACCATCACATACTTCCAGTAATCTGAGGCTTCTATAGATATGTCAGGTGCAATATGCCAGTCTGGGTAGAATTTCTGGTAGTCTTTGCAGAGATGAGGTTCAAAATTTGTTTCTTGACTTTGAAACGTTCCATTCCCATGTACACTAGATGTACAGATCTCTTCACAGAGAGTATTAGTCTTTACATTAGGGAAACCACAAAGTCCTTTTGGTCTGTGCACAGCTGCATGGTGTTGTTGATGTGTCTTTCCTCCTGCCTCACATGGTGTTTTGCAAAAGGGACACTTTCTCCCACATCCAAACACCTTCTTAAAGAGCTCATTTTGGGGCTTCACAGACACATTGTTTAGTGTCTCTTTTATATCAGTTGACCTGGAGATTTCATCTGTTAGCTGTAGTTTCATGTCATCTACACATTCATAGAGACTTTTGGTGAATGGAGCACAACAGTTGGTATTCTGAAAGAGGACCCCTTCCACTGTGTTCATGGATATTGAGATGACACAGTTCATAGATTTGCAAAAGTTCTGGATCAACCGTGTTGTACCTCCTGCATTATCGGGCAAAGGCGAGCCATTGTCTTCAAGTTTAGAGGTTTCCATTGCTTTCATGATCTTCTTCATTATGATGTCCAACTTCTTAATTTTTAAATTTTGCAGAGATATGTCTTTGGAAAAGCAATTTATGATATGATTGTATATCCAATCTTTAACATAATCATCATACTGCAAAATGTACTTTTTAAAATCATCAAAGTTGGATTTTTCCAGTAGATCCTTTTGAATTGTGTACTGAAACAGCACTCGGGAACTGTACTCAGTTGGGTTGTTTAGCAGAACTGCATCAACAATGTCAGGTCCGAGGGTCTGGTCGATGTACACGGTCACTGCTGGCTTGAGACAGAGCTGAGTGAAGTCTCGTGCTTTCCTGTGGCACTGGTCCCTCTTTCTGTACAAATCAATGAAATCAGAGAGATACTGACTCTTAAATTTCTGCAAATGTTTAACGGGATCTTGCTCAGTGAGAAATTTCCTGTGCATCTCAAGGAATTTCTGAGAAGCAACGCCACAAATGTGCAATTTAAGGTCAAGTTCAAATTTTGTATTGATTTTTGAACCTGCCTGTTGGAGCTGTTTATCAATTTCCTCTAGCACGTCTTTTATAAATGTGTTTTGGTAGTCACATTTTTCTTGTGCATGCTGCTGAATGATTTTATCGCAGCACTTAATTACAGCATTTGCAATAATCTCTAAATCTTGCTTTGCACTACGCTGTGTGAAGAAACTTTGTATTTTCTTTTCCCATTTTACATGCTTGTCTTTGACCTGGAATTCTCCTCGCCCATACTGTGTCAAATCATGAACTTTGTCCAAATACTCCATGACATTGCGATTGACTAAACTTACTTGCAGTTGTCTCAAAACATCCGAAGGAACATCCCTTTCTTTTAGACCAGTGATGTTTGCCACCTCAGTTTTCCACATTCTCTCAAACTCAGCTTTAAGGTGCTCATCAGACACCTCATCTTTTTGATCTTTGTAAATTTGGAGGAGTTTAAGGACTTGGCACTCAATCGTTGCAGTTTGCTTTCTGTGAATGTCTTCTACTTTCTTCTTGTTACTTCTCATCTCAAGAGCAGCATCTATTATTTTTCTCACTTCATCCTTCATTTCAATCTCCAGAAATCTTATGTTATTAGCAAAATCAGCTTTGTACTTTTCCACCAAGTATACATGTCGGTCTTTCTTTTTGTAGTAGTTATTTAGTTTTTCATTAATTATCTTTTTTTGAGAGGTAATCTCTTTGTGTGCATTCTCTATAAGTGGCTCAACAACCTCATTTGTACCATTTTTTTCATTGTTAGATAGTTGAACTATTTGAGTTGAAAGCCAAGATTGAATATGTCTTCTGAAAGACCACTCCCATTCAGAAAACTCTTTACAAAGGTTATCATAGGTATGGGCCACAAGACTGTTTCTGAAACTAAAGATAAAGTTCTCAAACTTCACTGCCTTCCACACGCTACTCATCCACTGCAGGAACTCTGGGATCTGAGAGGTTTCTTCATCCTTTTTTGCTTTAAGGATACCCAGGAGGGACTTCTTGAAGTCAAGTACAGCTACACTGTAGCCTGTATTAACTGGTGCCATTGGTGGGGTGCCATGCCATAGGCCTGGTATATACCAGTTGTTCTTTTCCACATCATAATCCAAGACATCTGTGAATTTTTTTATGTTAGGCTTCTTTTCCATTGCAGCTGCAATTGTTGTCATCTCATTCAGTTGGTCCAAGAGCTGTTTTCGTTCAGTCAGGTTTTTGTTATATGCAGATACACCAGCAACATTTTGGTGAACAAAATGACAAACTGTTTTTTTACCAAGGTCTGTCATCCGTAAAAAAGCATGAACTGCTATCTGTAAGACGTCCTTCATCTCTGTGGAATTCTCCATCGCTATATTGATGATGGTTACATCACTCAGACCAATCACAAATGTGGCCAATTCATTGTCATGTTCATAACTGTCTTCCAGTTGTGCCAGTGCTGGTGATTTCAAACCCTCTGTATCAATCAGAAGAATAAAGTCACAAAGTAACTCGTCTTTCAAGTCATTACCTACAGGAAGGAAAATCATGAATGCTCCACGTGTGCATCGACCACTGCCCACTGCAAACTGGACTCCAAACATAGTGTTGAGTAGTGTTGATTTACCCGTACTCTGAACCCCTAACACAGTGATAACCAGCAAACGGCTCTTCTGGCCAACCATCCTGTGAAGCTCCATGAGAACATCACTCACCCATTTCTCTGGGATATTTGATGCATCTCCATCAAGTAGTTCAAGAGGAAACCCAGCTAGAAGCAGTTTGGCAGCCAGAGTAGGAAGACTGCTGCTTTGTTCAGATATTTTGTTTGAACCAAATGAAGCAGCCTCATAGATTTGTCCCATTTCTCTCATGTAGTGCTCTATGCCAAGAGAACAATCAAGAAGCTCCTGGTCTAATCGGGCTATGGCATCCTTGTCTTTCTGTTGTTCACACTCTTTGTATTTGTGTCGAAGGCTTGACATGTGTTTGCGTGATCGCATATCCATCTTTAGTCCCATCCATTTCAGGAAGAAGGCTCGCTCAGTGTTATCAGAGGTCGACAAAGCTTCTATGAACACATCCATTGTTCTTGTCATTTTACACTGGTTTTGTTTCTTCCAAATTCCCTTTTTTTCATTTTGAAGTTGAACCTTATATTTCTCCAGGCTCATTTTTCCTGAATTTTTTAGTCGACATTGCTCTTTTTCTATTTTAGCCAGTCTTTTCCAATTTTCACCTTGTAGTGGCAACTGTGTCTTTTTATAGTCCGTTATTTGACGAACTCCAATAGTTTGCATGACTTTCTCTGCCATTTCTTCTGCTGAAATGGAGGCTTTGTTTTCACTTTCATCAATGCCAAGACCTAATTCCTGAGCAGTGTTCTTCATGGACTCAATTTGACATGATGTGTGACATTCACGTAACAGAACACTCTTAATGGCAGAATTGATTGTCTTTGCAAAAGTAGCCAAATTCACTTTTGGGCTTTTCTTAATTATGTGGTCTCTTCCCAGTTGCAGAGTATCAATTACCGCCTCAATAGATGACTTCACATTCTGGTTCATATTTCTCTGAGAGTTGACCACAAGAAAGATTTTGGACTTCATTTCTTGTAAAGAGGCAAACAACCTTTGTTCGTTTTCTTCAACACTGTCCAGGAAGACAAAGACAGCTGTGGACACCTGAGTAAGGAAACGGAATTGTGTTTCAAAAGAACCAGCATCTCCTCTTAAATTAGCAATAGCCACTGCCTCAGGAAAGACATCAATGCACTTGTTTCCACATGGCAGAGTCCAACACATTTCAACCATACCATTAGCGATTATCCTTGGAGCAGATCCTCCGATCATTTCTCGGTGAGAAAAGAAGTCATGATGCTGCTCTGAATTGTTGATCACTTGGTTCAAAACCTGTGACTTGGACAAGCTACAGTTGCTTAACCTCGCAAATGATATCAAGGGAATTTCTGCATGAGCAACACTGTCTTCAACAAACCCTTTAGATTCTGACATTGAATGGGGACGCCATTCTTTTAAGATAGATCTAAGAGCCCATAACATAAGAGTGCTTCGATTATGTACTCCTTGAGGCAACACAAATGGTATTGCAAACTGGCACATTGACATTTTAAGTGCCATTTCTTGCTGGAGAAAACTATCTGCACAGAAAAAGAGGGCAGTGTGAAGATCTAGAAGGTTAAAGCTACCATCATTGTCCTCATCACTAAACAAGTCATCTGCTTCATCTTTTTCACAAAGTGCAGATAGTAAGGATCTTGATTTCGAATTAACCATCAGTAAGTTTCTTAGGAAGACCCATGGTATTGCTTGCAGTGAGTTTATCTCTTCATCAGACAGAGTGGCACTGTTGATTTCCAGTAAAGCCCTCAGAGTCAGTTTGTTTGGGTAGTACTTTTCAAGTCCCAGTGTTTTCAAAAACGAAAGGAGACCATCTGAAAAAAATATATATTATTTTAATATTAATGATACGTGGTGATAAATATAAAATTGTCACAAATGTGAATCATGTATCATTCGGTAACATTTACATTTGCAGCTTTTGAGAGATGCCTTTATCCACAGCGACTTACAGAAATGCTCACGAGTATCTATCAAAGACATGTGTTTTAAGTCACCCCCTGATGTTGCATGAGTAGCAGTTTGAGAAGATGCAGTTGGTTGGCTTCACATGCCTTGGAGGAAGCACATGATAGTCTTCACCCTCCCTGGTTGTTAGCCGTCATGTGATAGGGGAGAGCTGACTGATGGGAGGGAATTGGCCTCCTCATTTCAGCTAGATCATGCATGATTGCCCGTTGAACCCAAAGAGATCAAACAAAGACTGATGAAGTCCTATTGATGGTTTATGGAGTGACCTATAGCCATCTCACATACTTCCGGTTTTCCCCCGATTCCTTTGCTTGTGCCGAGTTGAATGGACCCCATAGTTTTAATTTTTGCCCCACTAGATTTTCTGCCATTTTGAATTTTCCAAAAAACCTAATTTTTTCGATCTCCTCCTAGACCGCTCTAAAATCATGAAACTGGTCTCTATTCGATTCAGTGGGGCAGAACAAGTTGTTTGATATTACATTTTCACGTCTGCCATTTTTAATTTAGTCTTAAACACTGTATTTTATGAACGACTTGATGCATTCTTACAAAAATTGGTAAGTGTCATCAGTACCATGCCCCCAAAATACTCAAAAAGTTTCAGGATGCAACACCTTCTGGTCAACAATTACAACATGTAAATTACAACATTTACATTTACGGGACCCATTTCCCTGGACCTTGCAGAGAACAATGATGGTAATTATGCCATGGTAGGCTAAAATTCCTGTCCATTTAAAATTTTCTGAAAAACCAATTTTTTTTAAAACTCATCGATATACCGGTCGCCCAATTTAGTTGAAATTCGTAACTTATCATGTTCAGACCATGCTGGCAAAGTGTTATCAAAAGTTTTTTGATAAACCAAATTGTTCTCAAACAACATGAGGACGAATTTGATGGTGATCATGCCAAAATGGGTGTGAGGCTATATCTCCGTAATGCATTAACATATTCAGACCAAACTTAGTACCTGTGATTGGCATCATGACTTGAGGGTACCTGCATTGTTTTGGAACAGTATCTCCTTGTGGTCAAAAAGTATTATGCAGTATTAAAAAATGCTAATTGCTTTGATTACTTTTGCCCATTGTCATGTCAAATCTTTCTAAATTCCTTGGCCACTTGCACTCATGTATATGCTAATAAGTTTTGATAGAAATGTATAAAAACAGTATTCTTTTTTGCTTTGATTACTTAGCTCAAGGCAATTCGACATCACCCTCTGGCTTTTTATGTTTTTACACTATTTTGAATTTTCCCAAAAAAATATTTTTGAACTCCTCCTAGGCAGTTCGTCAGATTTTCACCAAAATTTAATCAGATCATCTTCAGACCGTGCTAGCAAATCTTGATCAAAACCTTTTTGATAGACCCAACTGTTCTTGTATAGCACATAAACTAATTCGACTGAGAGCACGCCAAAATGGACATGAGGCTGTATCTCCGCAACAGTTTGGCATATTAAGACAAAACTTGGTAACTGCCATCACAAGCAGGACCTGAGAGTACGTGGACAGTTTCAGTGCAGCGCCACCTAGTGGTCAGGAGATATGACAAATGTCCAATTTTGCTTATAACTTCTGAACAGGCTGACCAAAAATCACGAGACTTGTCTCATTTGTTTTAGTACAGCATATGGAAGTGAACAGTACCCAATTTCCCCATGTTGGCCATTTTGAATTTTGTAGTAAAATTCTAAATTTTACAAACGCATTGGCATATACTTATAAAACTCGGTATGTCATCAGCAGCATACTCTGAAGGTACTCAGGAAGTTTAGAGACAGTGCCACCTTGTGATAAAAAAGTATAATGAAATTTTTAAAAATGATAATAGCTTTTGAATAATTTTGCCTACTGTAATGAATGTGGTCTTGATAGATTCTGTGAGTCATGCAGAGGTCAGTGTTACCAATTATGCCATATTCGATTGAACTTGCTGTCCACCATTTTGAATTCAGTTGAAAACCTACTTTTTCTAACTTAGGCCATGGGCCCGATTTTCACCAAACTCGATTCAGATCATCTTCAGACCATGCCAGCCAAATGTAATCAAAAGCTTTTTAATAGACCATACCATTCTCATAATAACACATCAACAATTATTATGGCATAATGCCAAACTGAATTTGCAAAGTGTTGCTGAATCTGCAACACTTTGGCAAATTCAAAACAGATAACTGTTTCTCAGGAACCTTAAGTGCGATTGTGCTGACATTTAATATGCTGTATCTATGTGGTAAATCTGTAAATCTGTACGTGGATTTGTGATGATGACCTAATTCATTAAAAAAAATATGGCCGCCATTGGAAATCAGTTTTCAGCAGGCATTTGACAGTGATAACATTGAGCTGTCTTCATGAAACTTGAATAATAGGGTTAGGTAGTTACCCACTAGAAACTGATGCAATCTCACTCAAATTGGCCACTGAGGGTGCTATTCATAGTTTTGCACACAAAAGCATATCTCTTGGAAAATAAGGTGTAGAAAGAAATTTTATTTCTAAAACTATAGAAAATTGCCTTTTGGACTATTTAACCACACCCACTCAAATTTAATGATAATTTGCATAATACGTAAAACCTACTTTTGAGAACTAGCCCTAGGATTTTTGGCCAATTTTCACAAAATTGATGGCAAACTACTTGGGAGAGCATGACCTCAATAATTTTCAAAAATATATTGACTTTTATAAACAATATGGCTGCCACACATCAGTCAATTCTGAGGAGGCAGAGCTGGTTTACTTAAATATTTTTAATTCATGACTGGTAATGTGGATTTGAACCAAACTGGAAATACATGATCAGTTCAAGGTTCAGAGGACATCCACAAAGGTTGGGGTGTGTTCTTACACAGGGGCCAGAGGTATTTCAGTATACATTTTGTGCAACAGTAACGGACATAATAAGCTAACAAAAATAATGTCCATTAACTTTATGTAACTGACTGGGGTGAGTTTATTTATTTATGAATATTAAAAAAGGTGGATATTATGTACCTGTAATTGGTCAGCAACACTGGATTTATATTGCTAACTTTATTTTTTCAAGTAAAGCAGCAGGCTTATATAACAAATCAGCAAGTTCTGTCCATTACAAGTTGGACCATTAATATTTAAAATGAAATCTCAAGACCAGAATATCTAAACCATCATGTTTGGTTGTTACCAAATTAATCCAATAATGAAACAAATAAGCCTACTAAACTACCCAATATGTGTAACCCAGCAAGTAGGTTAAAATAACAACATAACTTTTTTTACTGTGTAATAATGGATATCACTATCTCTACCCCACCTCTATGTTCTAAGCCCCATTCACCAAATTTAAAATAAAAGTAATTCTGATTTCCCTCTGGTATGCCATAATGGTATTAACTCACGTCTAAGCTGGCTTGAGTCCTTCTGTGCTGATCCTGATCCAGAACCAAAGTCTTTTGCTATGAACAAAATAAAGCTGTGTTTAATTATAAACACATGAGCAACTTATTTCAATTTGCAGATTGTTAGTAGTAAAATCTAGGCTGAAACTGCCAATGCAATCACACACACACACGCACGCACACGCACACACACACACACACACACACACACACACACACACACACACACACACATTAATGCATGTTGCCAAAAATCATAATATATAGTTATTACTTGTAGTGACGTCTGCGTTAGACGCCATGTTTCTTCAGCATAAGTTTGCCAGTGTTTAATCCAACAATACAAATTTTCAGTTATACCTGTGGAGAAAATAAAAGAGCCTGATTTGATGTGGTAAATGTTATTAAATCTATGCAAAGTTTATTTGATAAAATTTTGCATTAAAAACACAAAAAATACAACAACATTATTTTGATCTTGCCAAGCTTCATATGCGAAAAATGTCCCACATAAATTTTGCACTTTCTACAAGTGCTTTGCCACTATAAATATGCACGGAAACACAAATATACACCCCGATGCATTTTTGACTATCATATTGTGCAAAAATTAAATGACTTTTGGAAATTCTGCTGTCACTCCTACTCTCTTTTCTAGTACTAGCACTGTCATTAATTTGTGTACAGAAAAAGGACTATTTGTAGCTTTTAATTTTAATTAAGCTGTTCAACTGAATTAAATATTTGAATTGCAGAACACTGTAAGGTATTTTCATAGCTTACCACATTTAGTCCATTATAGACTGTTAGCATGATTTCTTCAGTCGATGTCTGTGTTATTTTTGTTGTTACTGCTGCTTGTGGTCAGTATTTGTACTCGGTAGACTGTTCTACACCCAACCCATTTTACCTTGTATCTTGGAAATGGAACAATAACACAAAACGTTTGTAGCTTTTTTTAGGAAGAAATTATTTGAAGTCCTGAGATGGGTGTAGAACAGATAGTTTTGTTTCACTATGTGCAAATGTGCAGAGCAGGTTCTGCAAGTGAAAAACAGTCTGAGGTGACATCTGGTCATGTTACATATGTTAATTAGCAAAAAAGCATTACAACGATTTAAGACAATATTGAACTCCTTCAAGTTTCAGTAAATGCTAAACCCTTTGCTAATAAGTTGTTTTCTACACTCTTTAGTATACATTTGTGAAAGACATGGGTGTACCTTTGTTGTAAAACGTGGTGTATGAGGGTGGGATGGCAAAAAAAAAATCTGAATAGGAAATACAATAGAATGCTACTAATTTCTAGCTATATAGTTTTATAAATTTCTATTTATAGATTGCTTTTACAATACTCATCATATTAAAGCAGCTTGATAGGCATAGTTGACTTTGAATGCTATGTCCTAGGTATTGGGATAAATTAAATGTATTATGTAGCAAAATACAGGATATTAGGAAAGCGTATTCACAGCGGACTACTATCATACATTAGGAATCATTCCTGGAGAGGCTACAGATTGTTTTGTTAAATTACATGCACAAGGATGAGCTCAGAGAAGAAGGTATTGGAGACAATATTTCTCTCAAGGATTGCAGGGATTTTTCCTTTCACAAATATATATATACTCCAAACACACTTTTCAAGCAAAACATTTCCCAAATGTTTAAAAATGTAGATAATAATATATATACTGGTCATAATATAGACCAAACAAACCGTTTGGACACTCAATAGTGGCTTCATTAAAAATAAAAAATTATTGTATTTTAGTATTTAGTTTGCCATTCTTTATTTATCAGAACTTCTTGACAAAGTCTGGTTCTTGGAATCAACCAGTTTCTGTAACAGTTGTGGTAGAGGTTTCCTCGAAGTTTCAAGCAAAAAAACTTTCAGTTCATCCACAATGACATATTGACAATCAACAATATCTTCTCCATTGCATCCCATAAATGCTCTATAGGGTTCAGGTCAGAGTTCTGGGAAGTATTGACTTATCACTTGGATAATTTATTGATTTCTGTTGGTTTGTATCCAAAATATCTCTGTACACTTCTGAGTTCATGATACAATCAATGAACACACGATCACCAACACCACTGTAGAAAAACACTTCTGTAGCTTTAGTGCAGTTTGGTTGGAATGTTTCTCCTGGCTTTCTCCAGACAAACACTCTGCCATCAGATCCATCCAAGTTAAATATGGATTCATCTGAAAATAAGACAGTTCTCCAAAAGTTGCTGCCTTTCTGTGCATGTTCTTTTGCTAATTCCACCCATGTTTATTCCTGAGGCTGATGAATGGTGAATGGTTTCTACCTGATGAATGGTTTCTAGTTGTATCTGGTAATTCTTATTCATGTTTAAAGCAATTCTTGCTGCTTTTTGTTGCATGTTTTATTCTTGATTTTACTCCCAATTATCCTGCCCAGTCTGCTGGTGGTCTTTCTGGCTCTGCCTGTACATTGTCTGTTTTCCATCACAAGTCTTTCATCTTACTCTGGGGACACATTTCATCCTCAGAACCTGGGCTTCTTGTGAAAATTAAAGGGAGAATGAATGGAGCACAAAACAGGGGAATATTACAAGAAAACCTGCTTTAGTCTGCTAAAGAAAAGAAGAAATGTCACCTTTCAGCAAGAAAATTGGACTCAAACACAAGCCCAAAGCAATGCATGAGAGGTTAAAAACAAAAAGTTGAATATTATATACATTGGCCATGCCGAAGTCCAGATCTGAATCCCATTGAGAGTCTGGGGCAGTGTTTGCAAATTGCAGCCAACAAACTACATCCAGCCAACCTGAAAAACCTGTAGGAACTTACCCCAACATACTTACATCTGTCGTTTTTAATTAACGTTGATTCTACCAGGTTCAAGTATGAAGGGACTGAATACACACAAGCAGCGTTTAAGAGCATATTGATTTGCAATTTTAAAAATATTGGCTGGAACAATCCATGAAGAATTATGACAATTCATTTAATGTAGATTAATGTAATGGAGGTGTGGGTCAGTGGAGCTCTTTATTTATTTAAAAATGTTTTATGATTGTAGCTTACTGCATACTGTATATGGGTATACTTACAACAGGGCTGTTGTGAACGTATTTTGTATCTTGCTCATTGCTCTGCCGCACCCTCATATTTGTCTAACACTTTTCAAAACAAACTTACGCCTATGTAATTCACAGGTTTTTCCTTAAAGAAAAACAATGGTGATATCACTGAACGCTGACTGCTGCTGAAATGGCATTCCTCCGCTGATGATGTGTGCATCATTAAAGATAGTGGTAAAATTTTAGAATATGGATAAGTCATTAATGATTAACTACACAGGAAGAAATGAATAACGCAATATTAACATTCTAGTAACTACTATTAACTAACTAGAAACTCTGATTAACGAATTAGTAAGTAATAGCGCACAGATGAATGCGGTAATCATCTTCTTTTATACATATATTCAAAATTAAAAAAGGATAAAGAACAATATCTCAAGGACCCCACAAATTAAGGCATCAAGAGTTTAACAGATTAAAAAAAAAGAAACAGGAATCAAAAAGAATCACAACCTATAACATGAGATAGGCAGAAGGAATAGACAATACTATGTGATATGAAAATACGAAACAGAGGGTCCAGATGACTAGTTAGTTGTGGTAATACTGGAAACAGTCTCTTAGCTGTTGCAAAGATGCACCAAGGATCACCATGTTAAACAAAGGTCAGCTCTGTTGAGAGTAGAATCTTAACCAGAAAATAAATCCTTTATAAAAGAAATAAACAAATTTTCCATGCATACTCAATTAAATAACACTTCTGAAAACAAAACCTGACTCAAACATTCACCAACAAATGCTCTTCAATATAAAATCCAACATAGAAAGAGAGAACATTTACAATCATGATAACAAGCCATCGCTTACTTATTTGAGTAGTAAACTACAAAGAGTTTCTCAAACCAGGATTTAGCTGTGGCACCATTACCCACCATGAGGTTTACAAGTGAATCTCTCTTCATCTTCTACAGTACTCTCTCTTTTTATACTCAACTCTTTTTATATGCGTCCTATTAGTGACTCCTGGTGGCAGGGATGAGCATAACATAAAAAGAAAATATATACACATACCCCATGACAGGCAATTGACTGTTACAATTTCAGTTATTCAGCTGGCCTTGTCTTTAATGTTGTACTTTGAAGTTTGTAGTGTTTTGTTCCCCCCAGTGTGTCTAAAGTGGACTAGTCCGTCTGTATTGCTGCCTCTGTTGATTTATTTGTTTGGTTCTGTTCAGTGCTTGGTTATTTCAGTTTAATTATATTTAGTTTGTCACAAATAGGGGTGCACAGTGGCTTAGTGGTTAGCATGTTCGCCTCACACCTCCAGGGATTGGGGTTCGATTCCCACCGTGGCCCTGTGTGTGTGGAGTTTGCATGTTCTCCCTGTGCTGCAGGGATTTTCTCCGGGTACTCCGGTTTCCTCTCCCAGTCCAAAGACATGCATGGTAGGCTCTCTAAAGTGTCTGTAGTGTATGAATGGATGTGTGAGTAGGTATGTCATTGTGCCCTGTCCAGGGTGTACCCCGCCTTGTGCCTGATGCTCCCTGGGATAGGCTCCAGGTTTCCCCGTGACGTGGACGGATGGATGGATTGTCACTAATAGAATATGATGTGGCCCGCATTACAAGTTGACCTCTTTTATAGGCATTAATATTGATTTTGATTAGTTGAATTTAATCTATTTGAATATATGCATTTTTATTCATTCAACTTTTTTTTATGGGAAAGTGCATCCCTTGTGCCTTGACTGCCTTGGTCCCTCACAAACAACTTAACCAAATGATAAGTCTGCTATTACATATTGATTATGTAAACAATCTTGTCTATTCATTAACAGTAGCGGTTTCGCATTATTTATGATACTGTATATAGTTTCTTAGTAGTTCTCCGGGACGCATAAAAGAAATAGTAGTTGTTGATTAGCTAATAGTGAACTACCGCATTCATCTGTATGCTATTACTTACTAATTTGTTAAACAGAGTTTCTAATTAGTTAATTGTAGTTACTAGAAAGTTTCATTATTCATTTCTTCCTGTGTCGTTATTCATTAATGAAGGATCAGTATTCTTAAGTGTTACCAATTCATTGAAGGTGGAGAACAGGTTTTGTAAACAAAGCCTCACATGAGATGGCAGTTACTTTCAGAAACATTGTTCTCAGCACTACAGTGATATGTTGGTGTATTTTTTTTTTATCCTCTTATTTGTATTTAATGTATTGAAACACAAGTAAATTTTAATAATCTTTTGTATGATGTATCACATCGTGCATACCATCCATTCATTGGGAAATCCTGAGTAGAATTCGATTGTCCGTTCATTCTACCCGGCCCAGAACTGCTCTGTCAGTAACACTGAAGAACAGTGTAACCTCACATGTGTTTCACATTTATTTTAAATATGTGAGTAAGTTATTGAAGACATTTAGGACAGTATATTCAGAATTCAGTCATCAAATTAAACTACCCATGGATTACCATTATTTAATGGATTCTGTTAAAATTCTCATTGAAATCTCTGGAGCTGAGACAGATTATTTGGCATCTACTAATACCAATGTTCCCTTGTACTTTTAAGAAGCTGAATAACAATCACCTCTTTAGAAAACTCTAGGGCAGAAGACATTCATGGACTGGACTCTATGTTTCTTAATATTAATAAACATTCATTCTTAGACCCATAGTTGAGCACCATTAATCAATCAGATTAATCAAATTAACATTATTGTCAATAGACTCATAAGCATTCCGCCCGTCTTATCTACTGTTGCTAAATAATGGGCAGCAGATGGATATGCAGATGATATAGCTATTTTTATGCATGTAAAAAAATCACTCAGGATGGGACACTAGTCCATTGTAGGACATCATGCACACACATGTTTGAACGCTCAATTTAGCGCAGCCAGTTCACCCCCTGCCATGATTTTGGAGGTGGGAAGAAACCAGAGACCCTGGATTGAACCCATGCACATACAGGGAGAACATGTGAAACTGCACACAGACATTAACCTTCTGTGAGGTGGAATTGATACCCACTGCACCAACATGCCACTTTTAGAGATAATAGAGATCATTTGACTATTGAGGCAGTAAATTAAAAATAAAAAAAATTTAATTCATTATTTACGAATTTACTTCATATTACTTGTCAAGCCTCTTGGACACATACTTGGACATACTGATGCAGCATATAACCAAGTATCAAATTTTAAGTTGGGAAATTTTTATGAAATTCTCATATGTAGTATTAATCTAGATTGTAAAATCGAATCTAATTAAGTTAACGTGTTTACTTTTTCTTTTTGTCCATCAGATGATAGAAATGAAATTTCTGCTGATTTAAGAGGATTTAAAACCATTGGTTTATTTAAACAATATATATATGCTTGCTGGAAAAATAAGAGTATCAACATGATTTCCAAAAGGATTTTCGTTATAAAGCATGTTAATAATAGACAGCTAAATTAGTATTGGTATTTTTCATAGAGTGTGGAATAATTTAGCATGTTTTGTGCTTTATGTGTCAGTTTATTTGTTATTTAGCCACATTCTTTAAATGCTGCTCTGTGAATTTATTCTGTTTTTTTTAGGAGGACATTTGAAGGAAGAAATATGTTATTTGTAAATCTTAGAAAATGTTAACGTTTCATACAAATGTTAATTTCTTGTACATATTTGACCTTTCCCTGTTTTGAGCTTGTCTTGTCTTGCCCAGAGCAGGGTGTTTTTTCACCTGCTATTTCCTGTAAGAGCAAGTTTATCTGCTTTGAGTTTCGGGGTATAAACTGCAACTGCAACAGAAACAGCACAGACATCACCATGAGCACTTTTATAACTTGGATTTGGTAAGAAATTGTGGCATTTCATAATTTTCTACACTACAAATTTATTTTTGTTCTTATTTTGTTGTCAGCTACAAACATTTGCTTTTTACGGTTCCATTTGCAAGGTTTAATGGCGAACTGGAAAGAAAAGGCATTACATTGAATGACAATGTTACTCGCCTGTTGCCAATTAACCTCCAGCTGTTTCTTTTTTATTAACATTTACTTTTCCAGCCTTTTGTTGCCCCTGACCCCAACTTCTTTGAGACATGTTGCAGCCGTCAAATTCAAAATTACTTTATTTTTTCCTTAAAATGGTACATTTACTCAGTTTAAATATTTGATATATTTTCTATGTTCTATTGTGAATAACATATGGGTTTATGAGGTTTGCAAATCATTGCATTCTGCTTTTATTTACATTTTTCCCAATTTTTTTGGAATTGGGGTTGTATATTTTTTCATAGTTTGTTCAGCATCCCGTTGAGGGAGTTTTGGGCAGATAATGGCTCCAGTCATGTTGACTATTAGAGCAGGAATCTTAGGAATCTTCCTATTTCTAGATTAAACAATCAACTTGACTGTTAGATTGCAGATGATAAAACGAAAATTAACTAACATTTATTAATTGTTGATGAAATGCTTTGGAGATATGTGGCATTAATTGCACCCTTCTGGTAGATACAATATCCCCTGGTATACCATTATATTAAAACACTACATTAAAGGTATTGGCAGTTTACATTACAGTATGAAGATTTGCCCAGGGTATTAGTAAACAGGCCTTGAAGAAGCAAACAAGAATTATCAGGGGTGTGGTGTAACACTGGGATTAAGGTAGACCAGTTATTAACTCTATCACTAGGCCAACATTGATGTGGTATTGGCAAGAGTACAAACAAGACAGTGAGAGGGTATCAAGGGATTGTTTTTTTGTGCACAAACTTGGCAGTATTGGACAAACTGTGTCACAACATGGTTCAAGGAAGGCCACCAGAATATATTGTGTGGTAAAATGATGGATCTTTGTGTATGGGGATGTCCTGAGCTGAGTGTGGGCCCACAGTATAAGCTGGTCTCACAAGGTCTGTAGAACAGTAGAACTTTGAAGATTTTGTCAGAGTACATTCATGCAGTATGGAGTCATTGTTTTTTGCTTGGGAAATGACTATGATAATCTATGAGCAACCATTGGATGTGAGCTACTATACTGACTTCATTTTGAGTCTGTTTCCTCTCCATTCGTCCATTAGGCCTTTCCCCATTCAGCTCTTTCTACTGGATTGGTTCCGGTGCTTCCTTTATATTGAAGCCAGTTAAGGTGCTAGTGACATCTGAAAAATTTGGTATGAACCTATTATAGTAGCCATCCAGCCCCACGACCTGGCCCTTTAGGTCTCTGGTCTCTCACAGCACCTCCATTAATAGCCAGCCCCAAGGACTCTCTCATTTCCGTTTTGGTCTTTGGTCTCAAGTAGGCCACAATTCCTCTTTGCATGCCCACACCTGCCCATGGCCCAAGTGGAAGCCCAAATACAATTTTTCAACCTGTCCAATTGCATGCTTCATTGGATTAGCTAAGTCCTGCCTACCTATCGCAAAGAATTTCGGACAACTCTTGGGTGTTGTATATGGTACTGCTAATCATTACTATAAATGATCATCTAAATAGGCAGTGGCATATACTTTGCTCAATTATCATTTTTGATAGTCTATAAATAATTTGTTAACTGTTTTCAGAATGTTTAAAAGTGGATTATCCAAATAAGTTGTCAGTATGAATAATTTGCTAATTTTTGTATACAAAATATTTTGTAATAGATTTTGCAATGAAAGTAGTTGCATAGGTGGCAAAGTGATACAGTGGGTAACACTGGGCTCCCCATGTGCCCTGTGACTGACATTCCAACCAGGGTGTATTCCTGCTTCATACCTACTGTTCCCAGGATGGGCTCTGGATGCATAGTGAAATTGTCCATGATAAAGTTAAATGAACTAATTAGTGAATTTAGTCCTTTTTTTGAAGAACTGCAGGCAGGATCTAAATAAAGAAACAATTCTTTTTTTAAATGCAGAACTAAATAGTGTAATGCGTTAGCCCTCCATACATATTGGACACATTTATATAACATTTAACACATCAAATCATGTTCTGTTTTTTCTCTCTACAGATATTTCTGGAAAACTGTAATAACCAACAAACTTATGGAGAAGAAACATCTGTTGACATAAATGACAGAGATAAAAGTATGAAATACACACTAGAATATTGGAGTATTAAATATTCATTAAAATGTTTGTGTGTTTGTTTTTGATTAATTACATACGGTTCTATAATTTGCTTTGATTAATATAACTTTTCAACTGCAAACATCCAACCAACTGTGTTGAATTAAACTTGTTTCCGTTAGTAAAAGACTGTGGCTCAGGATCAGCACAGATGGAGTTAAGGCAGGTCAAAGGTGAGTAAATGATAATGCATGAAAGGGGGGGGGGGGGGGGGGGAAGTTCTACATTTTGTAGAAGTAAACTAATGGATTATAATGTACATTGATGAAAAGAAATAAAATAGTTGAAAACATTAATCTAATTATTATAGCAATATATTGCATTTGCATTAATTCATAATGGTGTCACGAAGTAATACTTTCTCTTAATAAGTTATTTATTGGTTCATGGAATTCTAGTTATTTGCAGCCCTTGAACTTGGACAATTCTTTTGTTTTTGTTATACACTGAAGAAGAATGTTTGTCATGTCCTTGGTAGAATATTCAAATGAACTTGACAAATTACCTATTTTCTGAAATAATAATGATATTAATATTGATTTAAAAATTATCTCAACTTTCAGATGATTTTCTTGCATTTTTGAAAACACTGGGACTTGAACAGTATTACCCAAACAAGCTGACTCTGAGGTCTTTGTTGGAGATCAACAAAGCCAGTGAATCTGATGAAGAGCTTCACTCACTGCAAGCAATACCATTGGCTTTCCTACGCAAGTTACTGATGGTTAATTCAAATTCAAGATCTTTAATATGTGTACCTGGTGAAAATAATGATACAGATGACTTGTTTGCTGAGCAGAGCTGTGACGCTACCCCAAATCTTCTAGATCTCCACACTGCACTCTTCATCTGTGCAGACAGTTTCCTTCAGCAAGAAATAGCACTTAAAATGTCAATGTGCCAGTTCGCAGTACCCTTTCTGTTGCCTCAAGGAGTACATAATCAAAGCACTCTTATGTTATGGGCTCTTAGAGGTATCCTGAAAGAATGGCATCCCCATTCAATGTCAGAATCTAAAGGGTTTGTTGAAGACAGTGTTGTTCATGCAAAAATTCCCATAATATCGTTTGTGAGGCTAAGCAACTGCAGCTTGTCCAAGTCACAGATTTTGAACCAAGTGCTCAACAATTCACAGCAGCACCATGACTTCTTTTCTCATCGAGAAATGATTGGAGGATCTGCTCGAAGGGTAATCAGTAATGGGATGGTTGAAATATGCTGGAATCTGCCATGTGGGAGAAAGAACATTGATGTCTTTCCTGAGGCAGTGGCTATTGCTAATTTAAGAGGAGATGCTTGCACTTTTGAAACACAATTCAGTTTCCTTACTCAGGTGTCCACGGCTGTCTTTGTGTTCCTGGACAGTGTTGAAGAAAACGAGCAAAGTCTGATCGCCTCTTTACGAGGAATGAAGTCCAAAAGCTTTCTTGTGGTCAACTCTCAGGAAAATATGAGTGAGAAAATGAAGTCATCAATTAAAGTAGCAGTTGATACTCTGCAAATGGAAAGAGATCACATCATTCTGAAAAACCAAAACATGAATTTGGCTACTTTCTCAAAGACGATCAGTTCTGCCATTAAAAAAGTGCTATGTAGGCATCATCAATCATGTGAAATAGAGGCTATGAAGGGAATTGCTCAAGAATTACATATGGGCATTGATGAACGTGAAAATAGAGCCTGTGAATCAGCAGAGGAAACAGCAGAGAAAATCATGAAAAGTATTGGAGTTCGTCAAATAGTGGAATATAAAAAGACACGGCTGCCACTACAAGGTGAAAACTGGAAAAGACTGGCTCAGATAGAAAAAGAGCAATGCCGATTACAACATGCAGGGGACTTGAGTTTGGAGGTGTATAAAGTTCGACTTCAAAAAGAAAAATGTGAAATATTGAAGAAACAAAGCCAGTATAAGATGACAGAAACAATGGACATTTTAATAAAGGCATTGTCAAACTCATAACACTGAGCGAGACTTCTTCCTCAGATGGCTGGGACTAAAGCTGGACATGCGATCACGCAAACACATGTCAAACCTTCGACGCAAATACAAGGAGTGTGAACAACAGAAAGACAAACATAGCATAGCCCAATTAGACCAGGAGCTTCTTGATTGTTCTCTTGGAATAGAGCACTACATGAGAGAAATGGGACAAATCTATGAGGCTGCTTCATTTGGTTCAAATAAAATGTCTGACAGAATAAGCAGTCTCCCTACTCTGGCTGCCAAATTGCTTCTAGCTGGGTTTCCTCTTGAATTCCTTGATGGAGATGCATCAAATATCCCAGAGAAATGGGTGAGTGATGTTCTCATGGAGCTTCACAGGATGGTTGGCCAGAAGAGCCGTTTGCTGGTTATCACTGTCTTAGGGGTTCAGAGTACGGGTAAATCAACACTACTCAACACTATGTTTGGAGTTCAGTTTGCAGTGAGCAGTGGACGATGCACACGAGGAGCATTCATGATTTTCCTTCCTGTAGGTAAAGACTCGAAGGAGGAGTTACTTTGTGACTTTGTCCTTCTAATTGATACAGAGGGTTTGAAATCACCAGCACTGGCACAACTGGATGACAGTTATGAACATGACAATGAATTGGCCACATTTGTGATTGGTCTGAGTGATGTAACCATCATCAATATAGCAATGGAGAATTCCACAGAGATGAAGGACGTCTTACAGATAGCAGTTCATGCTTTTTTACGGATGAAGGAAGTTGGTAAAAAAACAGTTTGTCACTTTGTTCATCAAAATGTTGCTGGTGTATCTGCATATGACAAAACCATGCTAGACCGAAAAAAGCTCCTGGACCAATTAAATGAGATGACAGTGATTGCAGCTGAAATGGAAAAGCAGCCTAATGTGAAGAAATTCACAGATGTCCTTGATTATGATGTTGAAAAGAATAACTGGTATATACCAGGCCTATGGCATGGCACACCACCAATGGCACCAGTTAATACAGGCTACAGTGAGGCTGTGTTTGATTTTAAGCAAAACCTCTTGGAGATGCTTAAAGCAAGAAAAGATGAACAAGCCTCTCAGATCCCAGAGTTCCTGCAGTGGATGAGTAGCTTGTGGAAGGCAGTGAAATTCGAAAACTTTGTCTTCAGTTTCAGGAACACTCTTGTGGCCCGTGCCTATGACAACCTTTGCATAGAGTTTTCTGAATGGCAATGGTCTTTCAGAAGACATATCCTTGCTTTGTTTCCTAGTGCAGAAGCTCAAATATCTAACGCTGAAACCAATTCAATTCATGAAGTTGCTGGAGCACTGAAGGAAAATTTATATAAAGAGATTGCAGTTCAAAACAAAGCAATGACTGAAAAACTGAAAGACTTTTACAAAAGGAAAGACCGTTATGTGCATTTGGTGGAAAAGTACAAAGCTGATTTTGCTAATAGCATTAAATCTTTACAGACTGAAATGACAGATGAAGTGAGAAAGAAATTAGAAGCTGCTCTTGAGAAGAGAAGAAACACGGAAAAAGTAGAAGATATACAAAATAAGCAATCTGTTATATTTGAGCGTCAATTCCTTCAGTTACTGCAGAGCTGCAAAGGTCGTGAAGATGACGCATCTGAGGAAGATCTCAAAGCAGATTTTGAGAACATGTGGAGACAAGAGGTGGGAAACATCACTGGTCTTACAGAAAAAGATGTTCCTCATGATGTTTTTATGATGCTACGTTCAAGTTTAGGAAATCGTAAAGTCACAGAATATTTGCAGAAAATTGGAGATTTGACACAACATGGGAAAGAAGAGTTCAAGGCCAAGAAGGAACATGTGAAATTGGGAAAATTAAAAGGTTTAGTATATGCACATCGTAGTACAAAGAAGGATTTACAGATTATTGCAGTTGATGCAATTAACAATTGCACTAGGATGATTGAACAGTTCACACAATCCAAAAATGATTACCAAGCTACATTTGCAAAAGATGTGCTTGATGAAATTGATGCACACCTCAAAAAAGCAGGCTCCAAATTCACTACCAAATTTGAATTTGACCTGAAATTACACATTTGTGGCATTGCTTCTCGGAAATTCCTTGAGATGCACAGAAAGTATCTGGCTGAGCAAGACCCATTAAAACATGCAGAGAAATTCAAGAGTAAGTATCTCTCTGATTTTATTGATTTGTACAAAACGAGGGATCAGCGCCAAAGGAAAGCACAAGAATTCACTCAGCTCTGTCTCAAACCAGCAGTGACTGAGTACATCGACCATGGTATCGGACCTGACATTGTTGATGCAGTTTTGGAGTGTAAATCTACTGAGTATAGTTCACGAGCACTGTTTCAGTACACCATCCTGAAGGAACTACTGGAAAAATCCAACTTCACTGACTTTGTAGAGTATATTTTGCATTATGAGAATTATGTCAAAGACTGGATATACAATCACATCATTGAATGCTTCTCCAAAGACATATCTTTGCAAGAATTGAAAATAAAGAAGCTGGACAGTGTAATTAAAATGATAACTAAAGCTTTGGACGCATCTAAGCTTGAACCCAATGGGTCTCCTTTGCCCAATAATGCAGAAGGTACCACAATTCTGATCCAACACCTTTGCAAAGCTTTGAGCAATGCCATCTCAATATCCATGAGCACAGTGGAGAGGGTCCTGTTTCAGAACACAAGTTGTTGTGAACCATTCACCAAAAGTCTCTATGAATGCATTGATGACCTGAAACAGCAAATAGCAAAGGAGATCTCGGAGTCCACTGATACCACTGAGACCCTGAACAATGTGCAAGTAAAACCCCAAGATGAGCTTTTCAAGAGGGTGTTTGGTTGTGGAGCACAGTGTCCCTTTTGCAAAACACCATGTGAGGCAGGTGGGAAGGAACATAAGCTACACCATGCAGCTGTGCACAGACCACAAGGACTTGGCATGTACACACACATAAAGACTGATATCCTTTTTGAAGAGATTTGTACATCTAGTGTTCATGGCAATGGGACATTTGACAACCATGAAACAAATTTCCAACCTCATCCATACAAAGACTACCGGAAATTCTACCCAGACTGGCTTATTGCACCTGACATGTTTATAGAGGCCTCAGATTACTGGAAGTATGTGCTGGTGACATTCAATACGCAATTTGCTGAACGGTATAAAGCATTGCCAGCTGTATATCCAGATGCGTGGAAGACAATCACTAAGGATCAGGCTTTTATCAGTCTGAAGCACATGTTTAATATTCAATAATGGATGACCTGCAAAATATTACTGCAGAAATATTGCCATTTGTGAAGTGGACAACTCCATCACTCACAGTTCCATCACTAATGTTATCACTCAGGTGAATCAGGAACTGGAGCGCTAATTATGTCTGACAATTTAGCCATCTTCTTACTTACGTTTATGTAAATATAGAATCAATGGGATTTAAACATTTTGATGACTGTATTATGTCTGTGTCTGCAATATTAATTCAAACATTACAATTATGTTATAAATGCTACAATTCTGTTTATTAACTACTTTCCAAAATTCAAATGAACGCATTATTCAGAAAATATTGTATGAAAGTATGACTATATTCATATTCAGAGAACTAACTGCATAAACAATGCATAGCTTAACTACATCAGTCTGTCAATCAAAATTGGTTGCAAAGGCAAGTGTTATTGAAGTGTCATTTACAAATAAACTAATCATTTCTCATATTCATTAAATGAACCACTATTGTCATCATACATACATTTATACATATACATATGTACATGTGTATACAGTATAACTAAACAGTTTAGCTAGCTTCAGTTGTAAACATATAACAAGTGTTAATGCAAATAACATGAGACAAGACAAAAGAGATTATGTGGGTAGAAGCATTCGACAGGGTACTTTACAAAAAGATTTCATCAGATGAGTTCTCCATACATAATACATTACAAAGGCATTTAGCAAGTATAATGTCTTCGGTTGGCATGCCAATCTCAGTCTTTTCATCTGTTTGTGTTTATATTCCATGTATTCAAATTTCAGCACAGCCTGTAATGTTTTATTCCTTACACAATGCATTGAAACATACATTTGTTTGGTCATAAGAATCCTAAACCATGTCTAAGCACGAGTGAGTAATTCATTACTTTTATCAGCATACCTTTGATCAGCAACTGAAGAGACATTACTGTCAAATGTTGGCTTATTGTTCTTATTTTCATATTTCTGCTGAAAGTTTTGTAAATAAAATGGAACTGTTGCACAAAAGGAACTGCTTTGACTTGAAGGTTTATCAAAATTCATCTCCATTAAGGATGCATCAATTTTATTTATGTGCTTACAGGAATTCAGGATAAAAGATAAAAGGCAAGGATAGACAGATGCTTCCTATGCAGAAGTTTTGTTCGAAATCTGAACTATTACAAGATAAAGCTAATACAAAGTAATAATTATGGTTTATAATAAGTAAGGACACACAAAACACACAACTTTTGTGTATAACAGGGTTTGTTCTGTTGACAGTACGTGTGTCTGTGTGTGCTTTAGGAATGAATGACTTAATTGTTTATAGTGGACTGGGTTAAGGTTGAATGACTGAAGGCCAAATGTTATCACAGACAGTACTGCCACCTTCCTTACCTCTCACACAGGTTCAAGGTGTGTTTGTTGTTTGTAAATTCAAAAATTTCTTGGTAATTTTCAGAAAGTGCAAAAGTAAATAAATAAATAAAGTTTTACTCAGGTTTCAATCAGTTGTTTATGGCTCTTTGGAGGAACTTTTGCCTAAAGTTCCTTTGTACAACCATACAGGTAAGGCTTTATTCTTAGTAGAAATCTTTAATAAACCTTTAATTAACTCTTTAGAAAGCCTATCTTTTTAAAATAAGTGCAGTGTTTGTTCTTTAACCCTTGTACATCAATTAAAAACGTTACACATATAGGTTCATAGAAGACAAAAATGTCCATGTCAAAAAACTGTCATAAGAATATATTAATAATAAAAATATATTATTTTTTTCCACTTTCATTGATGTTGATTTTTAATTTTTTAATTTTTATTTTTATTATTATTATTTTTTTTTACTAGCAGTAGTTCTAATCATAGTTACCAAACTTGCATTTATTTTCAGAATTGTAACCCTTTGAATGCTGGTTTCTTTTACATAATGCCACAGATGCCATTATTATATGTCATTATTTTCCATATACTAAATGCTAAGCAGAATTTTTTTCTTTGATTATTACAGTCTTTGTTATGTCAATGATTAACAACAACTTTAATTTTGATGCATTCATATTTTTTATGCCATGTCAGATTTAAAACAAACAACAAACTAACACTCAGGTCCATAAAGGACAAAAAGGTACATGTCAAAAAACTGTCATAGATATATTATATTATAATATATTTTTTCCACTTGCAGTCACTTCGATTTTTTACCAGCAGTCCGTTCTGATCATAATTACCAAACATTCATTCATTTTTCAGAATTTTAACCCTTTAAACGGCGGTTTCAAAAATCTTCAAAGCTTCAAAGGAACCTTCTTTGACTCGTATACATGGGGTGGGATTTGTGATATCCAGTACAATATCATTTATTTCTTTCAAACTGTTTTTCAAACAACAAATATTCAGTACACACATACAAACCACAATTCTGATATCCACACACACACACACACACACCAACACAATTATATCTGCATCATTTATTTGGTTGCTCTGTGGCACTCTATATGTTACGAAACGTATCGGGACTGGACAGCGGATGCAGGTGCAGGTCAAAGTCTTTATTAACAGTAGACAAACAAACACAGGAAACGCGGTCTTCACCAGGAAAACAAGAAACGTATCGTGGCTTGAAACTAGAGCAGGGCATGAAAACAGACCGCTTAACATGCTAACGTATTCACTATCGTAATCAAATATAAACGGGAACCGCATCAGACGTTTGGTACAAACTATACCAACTACAATACTGCGCAAAGTGCGAGGTCACACACATTAGGTTTAAATAGCAAACCTAATCAGACCAAAACATGGACACTTGGGCAAATCAGAGACCTGATCAAACCTAATTCAATGTCCAAGCGGGAAGCGAACGAAGACAAAAGAGTCACGTGACCAGTCAGAAGCCTGCCGCAGTGCCATCTGCTGGCCGTGGCGTAACACTATAAGACAGCAGAATAAGGAAAAGCATGGATTTTCGCAAGAGGCTAAACCTGAGAAAATACTACACATTTAAGATTTTTATTATTTTAAATATTTATTTATTTATTTATTTATTTATTTATTTATTTATTTATTTAACAAAATTCAATGTTTTGAAACCTGGTCAACAAAAAAAGGCCTATACAGTAGTGGGTCTTGCTTGTGGGTCACTGCAGGCAATGACAGTGTTGCAGGCCTACCAAGCAGACCTACTGAGGGTTCTGTCTACCGTAGAAAAGGGTTACCGTGTCCAGTTTAGAGCTCGAGACCACACCGGTTCAGAGGTGTGCTCATCACACTAGTCAGCATAGACCAGAGCCCGAAGTTAGCGCAGGAAGTAAGATCCCTCTTGGAAAAAGGGGCCATAGAACATGTATCCTGTTCCCTGAGGGAGGGAGGTTTTTACAGCTGTTATTTCCTGGCCTGCAAAAAATAGAGGAGTATGCGGCCAATTTTACATCTGCGTCATCTGAACTATACTCTTCGGACATACAGATTCAAGATGCTGACGCCCAAACTTATTGTTCCACAGATTCAGTTTGAGGACTAGTTTGTGACAATAGATCTAAATATTTCCACATCAAAATATCGCCCAGTCACAGGAAGTTCCTGGGGTTTGAATTGGAGGAAATGCATATCAAGATCGGGTTCTTTCCTTCAGGCTAGCTTTATCCCCTCATACCTTCACAAAGTGCATGGATGTCATTCTGGCTCCATTGTGACTCCAGGGCATCCGTGAACTAAACTACATGGATGACTGGTTAATTCTAGCATGATTTAGGGAACTGGCAGTTGTTTTTCTTGCCGACAAGAAGAGCTTGGGGCTCGTGGTGAACCTCAGAAAAGTATGCTTTCTCCTGTGCAGTGGACAACTTTTCTAGGGCTCATAAGGATTCTGCTACGATGAGGGAATTTCTATCCCCAATATGTGTAGGATCAATCCTATCAACAGTGAGCAAGATTCAGGTTTCAGAGTGTGCTGCGAGCTCCTGCGCTTTGCGGAAGTTGAAATCATGACAATGTTTCAGTTTATTTGTAATGTAGCATTCTTTAAATGCTGCTTTGTGGATTTTTTCTGTTTTGTTTTTATTTCTATTTAATTGAAACATTTTTCCAACTTCTTTTCTTATTTTAAAAAAAGTATTTTGAAAATCTTAGAAAAATTCTTCTTTGCAGGACCTCTCAAGCTCCATCAGGTTGGATGGGGAGCGTCGGTGCACAGCCATTTTCAGATCTCTCCAGAGATGTTCAATCAGGTTCAAGTCTGGGCTCTGGCTGGGCCACTCAAGGACATTCACAGAGTTGTCCTGTAGCCACTCCTTCGTTATCCTGGCTGTGTGCTAAGGGTCGTTGTCCTGTTGGAAGATTAACCTTCGCCCCAGTCTGAGGTCCAGAGAGCTCTGGAGCAGGTTTTCATCAAGGATGTCTCTGTACATTGCTGCATTCATCTTTCCCTCAATCCTGACTAGTCTCCCAGTTCCTGCCGCTGAAAAACATCCCCACTGAATGATGCTGCCACCACCATGCTTCACTGTAGGGATGGTATTGGCCAGGTGATGAGAGGCGATGAGTGGCCAGGTGATGACACTTGCCATTCAGGCCAAAGAGTTCAATCTTTGTTCAATCTTTGGTCTGAGAGTCCTTCAGGTACCTTTTGGAAAACTCGAGGCGGGCTGTCATGTGCCTTTTACTAAGGAGTGGCTTCAGTCCGGCCACTCTACCATTCAGGCCTGATTGATGGAGTTCTGCAGAGATGGTTGTTCTTCTGGATGGTTCTCCTCTCTACACAGAGACACGCTGGAGCTCTGTCAGAGTGACTATCGGGTTTGCAGTCACCTCCCTGACTAAGGCCCTTCTCCCCCGATTGCTCAATTTGGCCGGGCGGCCAGCTCTAGGAAGAGTCCTGCTGGTTCCAGACTTCTTCCATTTACGGATGATGGAGGCCACTGTGCTCATTGGGACCTTCAATGCTGCAGAAATGTTTCTGTACCCTTCCCCAGATCTGTGCCTTGATACAATCCTGTCTCTGAGGTCTCCAGACAGTTCCTTGGACTTCATGGCTTGGTTTGTGCTCTGACATGCATTGTTAACTGTGGGACCTTATATAGACAGGTGTGTGCCTTTCCAAATCATGTCCAATCAACTGAATTTACCGCAGGTGGACTCCAATCGAGTTGTAGAAACATCTCAAGGATGATCAGTGGAAACAGGATATACCTGAGCTCAATTTTGAGTGTCATGGCAAAGGCTGTGAATACTTATGTACATGTTCTTTTTTTGTTTTTTATTTTTAATAAATTTGCAAAGATTTCCAACAAACTTCTTTCATGTTGTCATTATGGGGTATTGTTTTTAGAATTTTGAGGAAAATAATGAATTGAATCCATTTTGGAATAACGCTGTAACATAAAAAAAAAATGTGTTAAAAGTGAAGCATTGTGAATACTTTCCGGATGCACTGTATATTTTTCTTTACCTTTCCCTGTTTTCAGTTGCCTTGGCACATCATGTTCTAACACACAAAGGTACATCAGTTGCAGAAAGTTCTGAGTAATTTCCAAGAAATCATACTCCCCCAGAGCAAGTTGTTTTTCACCTGCTATTTCCTGTAAGAGCAATTTAATCTGCTTTCACTTTCAGCTGCACAGACATCACCCTGAGCACTTGTTCCAGCTGGGAGTACATTTGGTAAGCAAATATAACACTTCATAATTTTCTGCACTACATTTTAATTTTTGCCTTATTTTGTTGTCAGCTATAAACATTTGATTTTACTGTTCCATCTACAAGGTTTAATGTTTTTTTTTTTTTTTTTTTTTACAGAACTGGTAAGAAAATTACATTGAATGACTAAATGAAAATACACATCTGTGTTGTTAGCAAGAAAAGAGAGGAAATAAAAATATATATGAGATTTTGTGTTGGAGACATTGGAGGTTATTTGTCTACATATTTTAAAGATATTTTTTAAGCTTCTTCAGCAACCTGGTGTGATAATGAAAATATATTATGGCAAATACTGGTGGGGAGGGGAAGATCCCACCTCCCACACTGGTCCGTTCCCAAAGCTGTGGAATCTGTCTCCTATGGGGTCTACTACTGTATCTGTTTTCAGTAGAAGTTCATGATTAGAAAAAGGTGTAGTATTTCCTCAGCAGTGATCCAGGTACATTCCTCTGTATGGTACCCCTCTCAGTGTATGAGGTACAGCATGCATAAACCCTGTCCTTTAGAGTCAAGTAGTCTTATGAGGTATGCTGGTCTGCTGTCTATTTAATCCAATTTTTAATTATATTTAATTGTATTTATATAGTTCTTTTAACAATGGACTTTTTCACAAAGTAATTTTACAGAAGTCCAGATATAGATTTAAATTCCAATAATGAGGAAAACAGCTGACAATAGCAAGAAATCTTTACAGGAGCCAGACTCAAAAGGGAACCCATCCTCTTCTGGGTGACAAGAGATAGTGAGATTATGAGTCATTACCCATTCACAGGTGTGTACTGTGGAGATAAGCAGTGTTAAGTGTGGAAGGATCTTGATTGAGCCTCAGAGTAATTTCTGATTTCATTAAATTTAAGTGTGAAGTGTGTTTGGGGGGGATGGGGGTAAAATTCAATAGTAGTGTTTTATAATCAATGCAACATTTTGCTGGGAACCAATGCAATGTGAATAAGATTGGGGTGAGGTGGTTAAATCTTCTGGTTCTAGTAAGGACTAGTTGGACTAGTAGGACTGGTTGCTGCATTCTGGACTAACCAGAGCTTGTTTATGCACCTACTGAAACATCCAAACAGAAAGCCATTACAATAATCCATCTAGAGGTGACAAAACTAAATTAGTTTTTCTGCATAATTTCTTATTTTAGCAACTTATTATCTTAGCTATTTCTGAGATGAAAAAGGCTATTAGTAATATTAACTAGATGAGCTTCAAATGTAAGAAAGTAAATAATTACAACAAAGTCTTTTACTGCTGCAGAAGGTATACAGTTGCAATCAAAACTATTCAACTCCTTTATGGCAAACATCTTTAGTACTTAGTAGAGCACCCTTTGCTGTTATGAGATGCCAGACACTACCATATGGAAGTGTTCCTGAGGAATCTTAGTCCATTCATGAGCAATGGCCTCCAGTTCAGTAATATTCTTGGGTTTGCGTGCTGTAACCGCCTTCTTCAAATACCACCACAGATTTTCTATGCAGGATGCAAATCAGTCCCAGAGCATCATCAAGCCGCCACCACCACGTGTGACTGTGGATAGAGTTTTCTTTCTTCATTCTTCTTCCTCCAGACATACTGCTGATCCATCATGCTGAAAAGTTACAGTTTTGTTTAATTGCTCCACAGGACAGAATCCCAAAACTTCTGTGGATTATTTATATGATTTTAAGACAACTTTTCTTGTGCTTTTGGGTCAGTAATGGTGTATATCTTGGAGTTCTGGCATGTAAACCTTCTGCATTTAGTACATGCCTTACTGTGTTCACTGAAACCTCAGTGTCTGTTACACCAAGTCTTGCTGCAGGTCTTCTACAGTCACTTGAGTGTTCTTCATAACGTGCCTTCTCACAAATCTGGTTGCAGCTGTTGATAGGTTCCTCTTCTGCCCAGTCCAGGTATTTTATACATTTTCTACCCCTAGCCAGTTCAGGTACATCATGTGTTTAAGCTCAAGCACACCTGCTGCAACTAATGAAGCCCTTGATTAGTTACATCAGGTGTGCTTGAGACAACACCTGTTTTGCATATTTGTGCTGCTGTGAGGGATTCTATTCAGGGGGTTGTATAATTTTGAAACTGGAGAAATCATTATAAGTTGCATTTTCAGTTGAATTTTCATCCTCTTCATAGTACCGAAACTGCCCTTATAAGAGTTATCAATGACCTATTACACTCTAGCAACTCTGATTCTCTTTCTGTTCTTCTATTATTTGATCTTAGTTCTGCTTTTGATACTGTCTATCATGACTTACTTCTCTCCCGCCTCTCGGATATCGGTGTCACAGGTGCTGCTTTTTCCTGGCTTACTTCTTACCTCACACATAGACAGTTTTCATTTCTAGGCAGGATTATCAGTCATCTACAGTCTCTCTGAAATTAGGTGTCCCTCAGGGGTTGGATCTCTACTACTCCTTTTATATATATATATATATATATATATATATATATATATATATATATATATATATATATATATATATATATATACACACACATAGTATCTCACAAAAGTGAGTACACGCCTCACATTTTTGTAAATATTTGATTATATCTTTTCATGTGACAACACTGAAGAAATGACACTTTGCTACAATGTAAAGTAGTGAGTGTACAGCTTGTGTAACAGTGTAAATTTGCTGTCCCCTCAAAATAACTCAACACACAGCCATTAATGTCTAAACCACTGGCAACAAAAGTGAGTACACCCCTAAGTGAAAATGTCCAAATTGGGCCCAATTAGCCGTTTTCCCTCGCCGGTGTCATGTGACTTGTTAGTGTTACAAGGTCTCAGGTGTGAATGGGGAGCAGGTGTGTTAAATTTGGTGTCATCGCTCTCATGCCCTCATACTGGTCTCTGGAAGTTCAACATGGCACCTCATGGCAAAAACCTTTCTGAGGATCTGAAAAAAAGAATTGTTGCTCTACATAAAGATGGTCTAAGCTATAAGAAGATTGCCAAGACCCTGACACTGAGCTGCAGCATGGTGGCCAAGACCATACAGCGGTTTAACAGGACAGGTTCCACTCAGAACAGGCCTCGCCATGGACGACCAAAGAAGTTGAGTGCACATGCTCAGCGTCATATCCAGAGGTTGTCTTTGGGAAATAGACGTATGAGTGCTGCCAGCATTGCTGCAGAGGTTGAAGGGGTGGGGGGGTCAGCCTGTCAGTGCTCACACCATACGCCACACACTGCATCAAATTGGTCTGGATGGCTGTCGTCCCAGAAGGACGCCTCCTCTAAAGATGATGCACAAGAAAGCCCACAAACAGTTTGCTGAAGACAAGCAGACTAAGGACATAGATTACTGGGACCATGTCCTGTGGCCTAATGAGACCAAGATAAACTTATTTGGTTCAGATGGTGTCAAGCTTGTGTGGCGGCAACCAGGTGAGGAGTACAAAGACAAGTGTGTCTTGCCTACAGTCAAGCATGGGGGTGGGAGTGTCATGGTCTGGGGCTGCATGAGTGCTGCCGGCACTGGGGAGCTACAGTTCATTGAGAGAACCATGAATGCCAACATGTACTGTGACATTGTGACATACTGAAGCAGAGCATGATCCCCTCCCTTCAGAGACTGGGCCACAGGGCAGTATTCCAGCATGATAACGACCCCAAACACACCTCCGAGACGACCACTGCCTTGCTAAAGAAGCTGAGGATGAAGATGATGGACTGGCCAAGCATGTCTCCAGACCTAAACCCTATTGAGCATCTGTGGGGCATCCTCAAATGGAAGGCGGAGTCGACATCCGTGATGTCATCATGGAGGAGTGGAAGAGGACTCCAGTGGCAACCTGTGAAGCTCTGGTGAACTCCATGCCCAAGAGGATTAAGGCAGTGCTGGAAAATAATGGTGGCCACACAAAATATTGACACTTTGTGCCCAATTTGGACATTTTCACTTAGGGGTGACTTTTGTTGCCAGCAGTTTAGACATTAATGGCTGTGTGTTGAGTTATTTTGAGGGGACAGCAAATTTACACTGTTACACAAGCTGTACACTCACTACTTTACATTGTAGCAAAGTGTCATTTCTTCAGTGTTGTCACATGAAAAGATATAATCAAATATTTACAAAAATGTGAGGGGTGTACTCACTTTTGTGAGATACTATATATATATATATATATATATATATATATATATATATATATATATATATATATATATATATATATATATATATATATATATATACTGCCTTTGGTCAACTTATTTGCCACCATGGTTTCAGTTAGCACTGTTATGCTGATGACATTCAAATCTATACAGCTTGTAGATCTGCTCCCACTCCCCAATCCGGGCCACTATCAGCAGGTGTAAATGAAATAAAAGGATGGCTTAAGTCTAACTTTTTAAAACTGAACATGGACAAAACTGAGATCATTATTATTGGAACACCAACTCTTACTAAAAATATCCTTTATGACATTACTTGTGACATTGATAGTACACTCATTAAACCATCTCGTACTGTAAAAAATAAATCAGCACCATCTTTGATCCCTCCCTCACCTTTGAAGCTCATATAATTCTAAAATTGGATTCTTTTACCTTCATCACAGTGCTCGTCTCTGTCCCTTCGTTAGCCTCAAAGACACTGAAACACTGGTTCATGCATTTATATCCTCACGTCTTGACGATTGCAATGCACTCCTCATTGGTTTACCTGCTAATTCCATTGCTAGGTTGCAATATATTCAAAACTCAGCCACTAGATTTCTTACACATACCAAGCTCTCAGCTCACAGTACTCCAATCCTGTCTGAACTGCATTGGCTACCGGTTTTGTTTAAATATACAATAATCCTGTTCACATTCAAAATGCTTCACAGTTTGGCACCTTGCTATCTTAGTGAACTGCTTCTCCCCTACAACCCGACCTGCTCTCTCAGGTCCTCTGGGCTCAGACTTGTCTTTGTCCCTAGATCTAGTCTCTCTATTATGGGTGGCAGGTCTTTCAGTGTTGTAGCACCAAAGATCTGGAATTCACTTCATCTGACTCTTCGCAGCATCCATCTCCGAGTTCAACTCCCAACTGAAAACATATCTGTTTTCTCAGTATTATTTGTCCTAATGTGTTACTATGAATTTTCTCTCAGTGACTGTGTTTTTCATTTTCCGTGTCTGATTGTTCATTGTTTTTCACATTTTGTGTTTGTCCATGATTGTTCATTGTTTATATTGATATTGTAAAGCATCCTTGAGCCCTGGAAAGTTGCTATATAAATTAAACACTCATCCATCCATTTTCTGTACTGCTTATCATTACTGGGTCATGGGGAACACGGAGCCTATCCCAGGGGGCATGGGGCACAAGGCCGGGACACCCTGGACGGGATGCCAATCCATCACAGGGCACATTCACACAAACACACACACACACACACAATCACACACTACAGACACTTTTTGGACATGCCAATCAACCTACAATACATGTCTTTGGGCTGGGGGAGGAAACCACAGTACCCAGAGCACAGGGAGAACATGCAAACTCTGCACACACGGGACTGCAATGGGAATCGAAACCTCAACCCTGGAGATGTGAGGCAAATGTGCTAACCACTAAGCCACTGTGCCCCCTAAATTAAACATTATTATTGTTATTATTATTATTATTATTATTATTATTATTATTATTATTATTATTATTATTATTATTATTATTATTATTATTATCTCAAGTGGTCCATTATAGGTTGCTCAAAACAGACTAGATATTGATAACTGCCCCTTAAATACACTGCCTAAAATGCTGCAGCAGCAAATACCTGTAACTAGTTGCGATTTGCATTTTTTGCACTGCCACATTCATAATCATAAAAATAAAAATAAAAAAGTATTATTAGATACCATATTTAACAAATTACAAAAGTAAATCAGATTATTTGAGCAAATATGACTTACTATCAGTAGGAGGTTGCCACATTCATTTGTGATGTTTATCAGACAGTGAAAGAGAAGATTTATATTAGGAGTGGGAACAAATACTTGAAAGTTCGTAGACCTCCTCTAAAGTGCACTTGAATACTCAAAGGAAAACAGATGCTTTTGTTTACATGGTTGTATTTCCCCCAACTCTCCACATAATATGACACACCTTGAACTTATCACAAATAATTAATTGGTGGAGGTGAAAAATATGTGAATTGTTTCAATTGTATGTACTCATCATTGTCTGTATCTTCTCTGTCAGTCATGGCATCCTCCAGCAGTGTCCTATCTGAAGATGAGCTGCAGTGCTCCATCTGTCTGGATGTGTTCACTGATCCTGTCTCTACTCCATGTGGACACAACTTCTGTAAGGTCTGTCTTAGAAAGTGCTGGGACACCTGTCCACACTGCCAGTGTCCAGTTTGTAAAGAGGCCTTCCCCAAAAGACCTGAGCTTCGTGTGAATACATTTATCTCTGCACTGGCTACTCAATTTAAGAAGTCAGTTCAGGTGAAATCCAGCAGCGCTGCAGATCCGCTTCTCTCCATGACTAAAAAGGTTCTGTGTGACTCTTGCACTGAGGAAAAGCGGGAAGCTCTAAAGTCCTGTCTGCACTGTGGAGTTTCTCTCTGTAGCACTCATCTACTGTTTCATAAAACTACAGCAAAATTCAAAAGGCACAAACTGATCGACCCTGTGGAGAACCTGGAGGACTACATCTGTCAGAAACATGACAGACCCCTGGAGCTGTTCTGTAGAGATGACCAGACGTGTGTGTGTCAGTTCTGCATTGAGGGAGACCACAAAACTCACAACACTGTTCCCATACAGGTAAGTCTTGACTGACTTACAAAAAGAAAAGGAAGGTAACCATGTATGCAAAATGTGGCGAAGATATACAATGGCCTCCATTTTGGCCGCTAGTGACACTCCCCTTGGTGCCTCCTAGAAAGTAGTCATAGTGGTCAATTACATTTACTAGAAGAAGGCACCTCTTGCAATCCCTCATTGGACATGGAGCTGGCCTAAACACATAGTCATCTGCAAGAGTAGATAGACTGATAAGTTGTTGATACTGTTGTGTTAATATATTTGGTAAGAATGCTGGTTTCACCCACAGCATGAAATATTTGAATCCCACATACCAAAGCAAACACTGACACATTAAAAAAAATGTCTTCGGTGAAAGCAACTTTGGTCTCGTCTCAGACTAAAGTTGCCAACCATTTAATACCCCCTGTGAATGTGTGGCAAAGACTTGTTCATGCACCAACCTTTAAACAGGGATACCACGGAATCATGCTCAATCGGCTGAGTGCAATAAACATAGCATGAGAGATACTGTAAGTGTTCGAGAGACACTTTTCTTGGAAAATAAATGTCGTAAACTAAATATAATTGTATCTCAAGCATAAATTTCCTGCACAGTTCATCAAAATTAAATGTTTATGGTGAATTGATTAAGATGAAGTTTACCTATTGTCTTGAGGTCACTAAGTCCTGAGTGTGAATGAAGCAAGCTGATAAAATACTGTTAATTAAAATAGCATTCAACTCTGAAATTGAACAAATAATTTACAACCACAAATTAGACCATATACGTCTTGCGCATGGATGTTGCGTGCTTTAATAGTAACAGTAAGCTATTCAGCGGTGAAATGGTTAGGAATCACTTCAATATAATTTTGACATACTTAGATGGTGTATAATACAAAAACTGTGGTGTTAAACATTCTTTTTATTCTTTTATTCTTAATTGTTCGATACCATTACCATACCATTGTGTAAGACACAAACCTTTAATCACGAATCACAAACGTCTCTTTTATCTGTGTATAGTTTAGTTTGGTAATAAATTGAAACTTAATGCAGTGCACTTTTCACATGTAAATGACAGAGACCTTTTTTTGCACTCAGATTTCATTTAACACTGGTGTTGTCATGAGTGAGAGAAAGGGAACAGACATAAAACAGTTTTTTTTGTGTGGCCAGAGGAGTACTTCAGAAAGCATATACGGTACTACTTTTTTAAGGAATTCATGGCACTATGAAATACATGAACTAGTTAATCTGGGCAAACCGAAAAAAGCTGACCCCCCTAAAAGTCAGTGTATAATTCGCACACTGATTACACACCGTTACATAATATTAATGCATCAATTAACGTTCTGTATTTCTCTCTACAGGTATTTATGAAAATCTGTAATAACCAACAAACTTATGGTGAAGAAACATCTGTTGAAACAGGTGACACAAATGAAAGTATAAACTACACACTAACGTTTTGAAGAATTAAATGTTTGTTCAAATATTTATACAAGTTTTTTTTGATTAATTACATACTATGCTACTATACTTTGCTTTGATTAATAATTCTTTGCAACTGCATGTCAAATACCTGTGTCTAATTAAACATGTTTCCTTTAGTAAAAGACTGTGGCTCAGAATCCGCACAAATGGAGTTAAGGCAGCTCACCGGTGAGTTAATGCTGAGGTTGTCACAATAATGCATGAAAAGGGAAAAAGAGAAACTTCTTCTAAATGTAGTTTAGTTTTGGAGAAGTAAACTGATGGAATATAAGGCACATGGTAAAAACATAAAAATAGTTGAAAACATCAATCTAATTATTATAGCATCGTATATTTATTCACAGTGGTGTCAAGATGTAATTCTTGCTCTAAATAAGTTAATTATTGGTTCGATTAATTCCAGTTATTTGACATCTTGAACTTGGCTAATTCTTTCTTTTCCTAAAAAAAAGTTCACCACCTGGGAACTTGTCATTTATGGCTTACATTTTTTTTTCTATATTTTGTTCCCCAACTCATGCACTCAGTCTTTTTTTAGATTATTAAGTATTGGCTGCCAAGTAAAATCAAGTTAAAATGATGTTGAATTAAAAGTGGAATTAAATTCTATAAATGATTAGAATAGTATAACTGAATTAAAACATGAAACATACCCAATGTTAACAATAAATAAGTGGACATGAGTATTTAGAATACCCATATATTTACATCTAAAACTAAAATAGTAGTTGGAATTTCTATATTCTGTATTCTACAGTATATACTTGCCACCAAGTATGCTAACAGATGTTCACATATAAATACACTAGTCTGCTTTTATTCAAGTACTTAGATTGTCCTACTGTAAACATAAAAGTGGACATCTCTAATTAATATACTTAGAAATTGCATTATATCAAAAGTAAACACTACATCTCTCTAAATATACATTAGAATGTTTGTCATAAACTTGGTAGCATATTTGAATGAACTTGACAAATTTACTTAGCAGATCTGAAGACAGGATGTGACTTTGTTGAGATCTCTACTGTAGAAATGTATTTGAGACTTTTGTCTCAGGAGAAAAAGAGAGACAGGAGAGTTAGGCAGAGTTCACTGTTTCATTTCCATTTGGTCTCATTGCTGTCTAAATAACTGTAGAGATAATAAGGAGATCTGCTTTTAGGTTTTCTTTCTAGGGTGGGGCATAGTCTCTAAAATAATCGTGATATTAATAGTGATATAAAATGATCTCTACTTTCAGATGATTTTCGTGCATTTTTAAAAAGACTGGGACTTGAAAAGTACTACCCAAACAAGCTGACTCTGAGGTCTTTGCTGGAGATCAACAAAGCCAGTGTATCTAATGAAGAGGTTCACTCACTGCAAGCCTTACCATGGGCTTTCCTATGCAAATTACTGATGGCTAATTCAAATTCAAGATCTTTATGTGTACCTGGTGAAAATAAAGAAACAGATGACATGTTTGCTGAGCAGAGCTGTGATGCTACCCCAAATCTTCTAGATCTCCACACTGCCCTCTTTGTCTGTGCAGACAGTTTCCTTCAGCAAGAAATAGCACTTAAAATGTCAATGTGCCAGTTTGCAATACCATTTCTGTTACCTCAAGGAGTACATAATCAATGCACTCTTATGTTATGGGCTCTTAGAGGTATCCTGAAAGAATGGCGTCCACATTCAATGTCAGAATCTAAAGGGTTTGTTGAAGACAGTGTTGTTCATGCAAACATTCCCTTTATATCGTTTGTGAGGCTAAGCAACTGCAGTTTGTCCAAGTCACAGGTTTTGAACCAAGTGCTCAACAAGTCACAGCAGCACCATGACTTCTTTTCTCATCGAGAAATGATTGGAGGATCTGCTCCAAGGATAATCGCTAATGGGATGGTTGAAATATGCTGGAGTCTGCCATGTGGAAATGATAGCATCGATGTATTTCCGGAACCAGTGGCTATTGCTAATTTAAGAGGAGATGCTTGCACATTTGAAACCCAATTCCGTTTCCTTACTCAGGTGTCAACAGCTGTCTTTGTGTTCCTGGACAGTATTGAAGAAATGGAGCACAGGTTGTTTGACTCTTTAAAAGGAATGAAAAATAATATCTTTCTTGTGGTTAATGCTCAGAGAAATATGAGCCAGAATGTAAAGTCATCTATCAAAGCAGCAGTTGATACTCTGCAATTGGAAAGAGATCACACCATTGTGAAAAGCCAAACAGTGAATTTGGCTAATTTCTCAATCATGATCAGTTCTGCCATTAAAGAACTGCTAAGTGAGAATCACAGATCATCAATCACAGAAATTGAGAGTATGAAGAGAACTGCTCAGGAATTAGGTCTTTGCATTGATGAATATGAAAACAGAGTCTGTAGATCAGCAGAGGAAAGAGCAGAGAAAATCATGAAAAGTATTGGAGTTCGTCAAATAGTGGAATATAAAAAGACACGGCTGCCACTGCAAGGTGAAAATTGGAAAAGACTGGCTCAGATAGAAAAAGAGGAATGCCGATTACAACACTCAGGAGAGTTGACTTTGGAGGAGTATAAGGTCAAACTTCAAAAAGACAAAGATGAAATTTGGAAGAAACAAAGGAACTATAAAGTGACAGAAACAATGGACATCTTAATAAAGTCATTGTCAGCCTCTGATGACACTGAGCGAGCTTTTTTTCTCAGATGGCTGGGACTAAAGCTGGACATGCGAACACGCAGAGACATGTCAAAACTTCGGCAAAAATATACAAAGTGTGAACAGCAGAAAGACAGTGATGCTATAGTTCGATTAGACCAGGAGCTTCTTGATTGTTCTCTTGGAATAGAGCACTACATGAGAGAAATGGGACAAATCTATGCGGCTGCTTCATTTGGTTCAACGAAAATATCTGAAAAAATTAGCAGTCTCCCTACTCTGGCTGCCAAAATGCTTCTGGCTGGTTTTCCTCTTGAACTACTTGATGGAGATGCATCAAATATCCCAGAGAAATGGGTGAGTGATGTTCTCATGGAGCTTCACAGGATGGTTGGCCAGAAGAGCCATTTGCTGGTTATTACTGTGTTAGGGGTTCAGAGTACGGGTAAATCAACACTACTCAACACTATGTTTGGAGTTCAGTTTGCAGTGAGCAGTGGACGATGCACACGTGGAGCATTCATGATTTTCCTTCCTGTGGGTAAAGACTTGAAGGAGGAGTTACTTTGTGACTTTGTCCTTCTGATTGATACAGAGGGTTTGAAATCACCAGCACTGGCACAACTGGATGACAGTTATGAACATGACAATGAGTTGGCCACATTTGTGATTGGTCTGAGTGATGTAACCATCATTAATGTAGCAATGGAGAATTCCACAGAGATGAAGGACATCTTACAGATAGCAGTTCATGCTTTTTTACGGATGAAGGAAGTTGGTAAAAAAACAGTCTGCCACTTTGTCCACCAAAATGTTGCTGGTGTATCTGCATATAACAAAAACCTGACTGAACGAAAACAGCTCTTGGACCAACTGAATGAGATGACAACAATTGCAGCTGCAATGGAAAAGCAGCCTAATGTGAAGAAATTCACAGATGTATTGGATTATGATGTGGAAAAGAATAACTGGTATATACCAGGCCTATGGCATGGCACACCACCAATGGCATCAGTTAATACAGGCTACAGTGTAGCTGTGTTGGATTTTAAGAAAAACCTCTTGGAGATGCTTAAAGTGAGAAATGATGAACAACTCTCTCAGATCCCAGAGTTCCTGCAATGGATAAGTAGCTTATGGAAGGCCGTGAAGTTTGAAAACTTCATCTTTAGTTTCAGAAACACTCTTGTGGCCCATGCCTATGATAACCTTTGCAGAGAGTTTTCTGAATGGGAGTGGTCTTTCAGAAGACATATCCTTGCTTTGTTTGCTAGTGTAGAAGCTCAAATATCTAACGCTGAAAGCAGCAGTGTTCATGAGGTTGTTGAGGCACTTCAAAATAATTCACATAAAGAGATTGCACTTCAAACAAAAGATATTACTGACAAGTTGAAAGACTACTACAAAAGGAAAGACTGTAATGTGCATTTAGTGGTAAAGTACAAAGCTGATTTTTCCAATAGCATTAAATCTCTGGAGAATGAAATGAAGCATGAAGTAAGAAAGAAATTAGAAGCTGCTGCTGAGAAGAGGAGAAACAAGGAGAAAGTAGAAGAAATACAAAATAAGCAAGCTGCTATGATTGAGTGTAAAGTTAGGCAGTTACTGCAGAATTACAAAGATCGTAACGATACAGTGTCTGATGATGACCTCATAGCTGATTTTGAGAGAATGTGGAAAAGAGAAGTGGCAAACATCACTGGTCTAAAAGAAAAGGATGTTCCTGCTGATGTTTTGAAGCAACTGCGAGCAAGTTTAGGAAATCGCCAAGTCATGGAGGATTTGCAGAGAATAAAAAATTTGACACAATATGGACAAGAAGAATTCCAGGTCAAAGAGAAACATGTAAAAAGTTATAGCAATATAAAAGGATGTTGTACCTCAAATTATGCAACGAAAACTCTAGAGATTGTTGCATTTGGTGTCATTAAGAGTTGTACTAGGATGATTGAATGGATTATACAATCTGGAAGTGATTACCAAGATACATTTACAAAAGATGTGCTTGAGCTAATAGATGCACAACTCAAAAAAGAAGGCTCTAAAATTAATACCAAATTTGAACTTGACATCAAATTGCACATTTGTGGCATTGCCTCTCAGAAATTCACAGTGATGCACAGGAAGTATCTCACTGAGCAAGATCCATTAAATCATATACAGAAATTTAAGAGTCAGTATCTCTCTGATTTCATTGATTTGTACAGAGAGAGGGACCAGTGCCAGAGGAAGGCAAAAGACTTCACTCAGCTCTGTCTCAAGCCAGCAGTGACTGAGTACATTGACCAGTCCCTTGGACCTGACATTGTTGATGCAGTTCTGGAGAATAAAACTACTGAGTATAGTTCACGAGCACTGTTTCAGTACACCATCCTGAATGAACTACTGGAAAAATCCAACTTCACTGACTTTGTAGAGTATATTTTGCATTATGAGAATTATGTCAAAGACTGGATATACAATCACATCATTAAATGTTTCTCCAAAGACATTTCTTTGCAAGAATTGAAAATGAAGAAGCTGGACAGAGTAATTAAAAAGATCACTAACGCAATAGAAACATCTAAGCTTGAACCCAATGGGTCTCCTTTGCCCAATAATGCAGAAGGTACTACAGTCTTGATCCAGAACCTTTGCAAAGCTATGAGTGATGTCATCTCAATATCCATGAGCACAGTGGAGAGGGTCCTGTTTCAGAACACAAGCTGTTGTGATCCATTCATCAAAAGTCTCTATGAATGTATTGAGGTCCTGAAACAGCAAATAGCAAAGGAGATCTCAGACTCAACTGATATCACTGAGACCCTGAACAATGTGCCAGTAAAACCCCAAGATGAGCTTTTCAAGAAGGTGTTCGGTTGTGGAGTGCAGTGTCCATTTTGCAAAACACCATGTGAGGCAGGTGGGAAGGAACATCAGCTACACCATGCAGCTGTGCACAGACCAAAAGGACTTGGCAGGTACAGATCCGTAAAGACTAATATCCTTTGTGAAGAGATTTGTACATCTAGTGTTCATGGCAATGGAATGTTTCAAAACCATGAAACAAATTTCCAACCTCATCCATACAAAGACTACCGAAAATACTACCCAGACTGGCATATTGCTCCTGACATGTCTATAGAGGCTTCAGATTACTGGAAGTATGTGCTAGTGACATTCAATAAGCAATTTGCTGAAAGTTATAAAGCATTGCCAGCTGTGTATCCAGATGCGTGGAAGACAATCACTAAAGATCAGGCTTTTATTAGTCTGAAGTGCATGTTTAATATTAAATAATAGATAACCTGCAAAATATCACTGGAAAAAATATTGCCATTTGTGAAGAGGACAACTCCATCACTCAGTTCCATCACAAATGTTATCGCTCAGGGGAATTACGAACTGGAGCACTAGTTATACTGTATCTGACAATTGAGCTTCTTCTTACTTACTATTATCTAAATATAGAATCAATTTTACTAAAAGTTATTTTCGGGGATTTAAATGGTTTCTTTTAAACATTATATCTGTATGTCTACAATGATAAACATTTTTAAAAAGTGTAGGTAGGATTGTTATAACATCTTGGTGATTGGATTATTTCTGTGTTTGTGATGTTAATTCAAATGTTACAATTATGTTTATTAATCACTCGGTTACAATTGTTACAAATCTTTGTTATAAATGTTACAATTATGTTTATTCACTACTTTCTAAAATTCAAATGAATGTGTTATTCAGAACATATTGTATGATTCTATGAGTATATTCATGAACTGCATAAACAATTCATACCATAAATATATCTGTCAATCAAAATTGGTTGCAAGGACAAATTTTATTCAGTGTGATTTACAAATAAACTAATACATAATACAATAAACTAATAATTTCTCATATTCATTCAATTTAACACTTCTATAATCATACATTCATATGAGCCATTCCACTGAATGGGTGCCATTTCTGTCCCCAGGACATTATATGTATAAATATGCATGACAATTAACTGAAAAATACATCTTATTATCAAGCAAAGTGTCTGCACATTAATCTAACAGCAAATTAAAAATATATAATTTAAAACATTTATAAAAACTTCCTAGAACACTGATAAAATGTGTTACCTGTCCACACTCTCTAACACTACACTTTACTGCACTTTATAAATCTTTTTTTGCATTGTTGTGTTCATATTTCATCTACAGTTTAAATATTCTTTTTCATAAGCAATCCGTAATATTTTAATTAATATACACATTTTAGTCGTGTCCCCGGGTTTTAACTTTAACACCTCCCCTCTCTGAAAACATTTGGAACAAGGCACATGTTCACCAGGACGTTGTATCATCTGGATCTTCTGAAGGCCATGGGAAGACCAAAAGTAAGTTCTCTCATTTTGTTTTCTGTATATTTTTGATGTTGTAATTATGACTGAGAAGGTTAATCTCAGTGTACAGTCCTGTTACTTAAATCATTTCTTAGATGTTATTTGTCTATTTTAAAAATACAAATTTTTGGTAAATCACTAGTAGCAAAAATTTGTGCTCATGCTATTTTCATATATGCCATGTGGCTATATTTCATGTATTTGCTAATTCTATGCTAGAAAATCAGTCCTGTTACTTTCAGTTCTGTTCCTTTTAGAAAGAGAAGACTTCTTAGAAAAGGTTTTTTTTTTATGAATTTAATGCAATTCTAGCTAAAACACTAATGGATGTAGTTTTTCCAACTGAACCATTTAGTGTTTTGTAGACAAGCAGGAATATTTTCAAACTGATCTTAGATACTGGTAGGCAATGCAGAGATCTGACGACTTGCATAATATCTTCAACTTTATTTTTGTCATTCATATCTTTTGTAGATGAAGATGGAGAGAACCCATACTATGCAGGAGCCAGAAACACCCACCCATTGTATGTTGAAGGGGAAGGAGCGAAACACACCCACCACCCTCTCTATCTCCTCTCTCTCTGTCTCTCCCTCCATCTCTCTCTCCCTCCCTTCCCCTCTATCTCCTTCTTTCCCTTTCCACTGCCTTTGCT